>NW_010258315.1:23034-27333 GCF_000690775.1 Eurypyga helias
GGCCCCTTCTTCCTGACACCCACCCTTTAGATATTTATAAGCATTGATAAGATCCCCCTCAGCCTCCTCTTCTCCAAGCTAAACAGACCGAGCTCTCTCAGCCTTTCCTCATATGGAAGGTGCTCCAGGCCCTTATTTAATACCATTATCATATTTAATATGAATATGATCAATCATATTAAATATTACTAAAAGTCAGATAAACACACACAATGTTTTAATTATTTTCTTGATACTTTATTATAACAGAAATAATTTTTCAGTTGCTAAAATTTCTAATACCAACATCTCAGCTGGAAGGATAAAGAGCTAACAAAATTTTGTGAAACACAAAATCCTCAATAAATATGTTTCCGTGGAAGAGATTAGAATCCAGATGTTAGAATTTCTATCCATGTAACAAAAGCTAGTACCACTATTTCTCATCATAAATGCTATTCCCCAAGCAAAGTCTTGGGATATTCATAAATTATGCTTCATAAAAAGCTTATTCTATAAGAACCTTTTTCTCATCAACTCCCATACTTGCCTCTTACCAAAATTCTAATTCACTATTAAGTAAATTAAGTGCAAATTGAGATTGTCTACTTCATAAGCACAATAGATATGGCCAAATTACAGAAGAACTCTGTTTGAAATGTTCTCATTGACTCCTGCTTCACTGTGACTCTGCTATTTGTGTTTTGGAATTTTTGCTCCTTCCACAAAATCCAGTCAGCATAAATAAAAAATATAAATTAATTCTTAGTTAAAAGAAGCTAACAATTCATGAACATTCCCCATTTTATTCTATCATTTCCTGACCTCTGAGTGTTAACTTCTGCAACAGCATTTTACTACTTGGTTTTATGGTCCTAGAATTCAGGATCCTAGCACAACTTCTTCCTGTCCTCAAGTGATGCAGTGAATTCTTTTAACCACTGGAATGTAGCCCAGGTTTACTTCACAATATTCAGAAAGGAATTAAAATCCCTGAAATTATTATCGTAAACTACAATTAGTGCAGATGTTTCAAAATAGTACACAGAGTTGTTTTAACAGCAGTTTGCAGCATCAAAATGTATTATAGTCAGGTCTCACACTTGAAAACACGGCTTCATGTAGAATTTTATAGACTAGATAATAGAAACAACCAACTCTAATGTAAAGATTAGAATTATCAACGAAAACAAGAGAAGATATGAAAAGTTCCTTAGGTTCTTTGTTGTATTGTTTTCACAGGAACAAGATCCCAAGAACTAGTCCATTATACCAGACACTTTAAGCTTTAAGAAGAGAATTAAGGTCAAATAAGGTACTCTCACATACCACTAATGGTATCCAAAACTAAAAATATTATAGCTGAGATCTTACTACCATCATATAAATACCTGGAATAGTTCTGTATCAAAATCAATTTGATTTTTTTCCAGTATTCCACTCTTGTAGTTCATTCCAGCTAGATAGTCTGCAACTCAAATAAACTTCATCCTATTCTTTTTCCACAGGCCTTAGTGCAAATATGAACTCTAAACACAAACAAACCAACTCACAGACAATTAAACAGGATGAAGAAGAAGGACCCTGGCAATCTGTAATAGGTAAGGGAATTGAATCCAGGTATTCTGTGCCATAGAATGAGACACTTTGTCTTTATATATACATTCTTGAGTTCCACCATTCCGACACAAATCAGAAAAAAGGAATTATACTTCTACCAAGTAGTATTGAGAAAATACCTTAAGAGCTGTTCATATCTGCAACATGGCTTCACATAAAACATTATCTCTTACTAAAGGTATACCTAATCTACTATTTCAGCATCCCTCCTCGCACATTCCAAGGCCAGAAACAAAACAATAGGAGCATTATTATTCTCATCCGTATTCCTGGGAGGTCAAAGAGACCTGACAGTAATAGGAACAATCTCTCTGCTCAAGCAAAAAACTAATTCAATTCAATTGTTAGAAATGAGCACCCAAAATTCTATTACTGCAAGAATCATCCAAATATGTTTTGAAGATGATTACTACCAGTGTTCATGCTACTAAGCATGTTAGTTGTTTGATCTGTCCCCTTACACATAATTAAAACATCATGTACCATAGCACAATATTTTTGCAAAGATTATTAAACCTTAAACCTACCATCTTCCATTCTGTTGCATATGTCTAAATGAAATACAGTGAATATTGGTTACCATAGTAACCACAGAACTGAAGAAATTTAGTTTTGGCATAATTGCTGCATATGTTCATACAAATCACATCTCTTATTCTAAGCATTAGAAGTGAAGGCACTTTTGAACTTCATTTTATAAAAATAGAGTAATGAAGAAACAAAAAATTAGATCAAGTATTTATAGACATAACGAACATATTCTTGTTTCATTCAATATTCACTTTTCTTTTATAATTAGAGTATATTTTCTTGTATCTTATTAAGCCATTTAGTTAAATACTGTTTAAGATATCTTTTTACTTATTGATAATTAAGCCAGTTCTGGTTTTGTCATTAAATTCAAGATACTGTTTTAGAATAATAAATGCATTAATAGTCAAACATTCAGAAATGGCTAAAGAAACTTCAGCAAAAATAAACACTCTCAAAAGCCTGCGACAAACTTATTGGTTTTTTCAGTTGTGATGAGGTTCACATTGAATAAGGATAAATTTATTTGTTTCTTTAGTTTCAAGAAATAGTAGAAAAGGAAAAAGTGCTCTAGGCATGCTGACACAGTCTTACAACAGCATAATTTTCTCAGCAGCATTAAAAAACACGCATTCAGCAGAAACAAATTAACTCAATTCACCCAGCCTGTGAATTAGCTACAAACTCATCTCCACTTCCTTATCAGTTCCCAGAATGAATCTTAAACATCTCAAAAAATAGCCCAAATCTAAATCAACCCCATAACCCCACAGGTCAGATGAACGGTAGGCCAATCGGATTTCTATGTTTTTACTTCAGCACTAGAATTCTTTCATCCTTTTTCTTCTCTAGCTTTGCTAGTTCTGATTTGGTTGTTTCAGAGCTACCTTGTGTCAAGTTCATTACCATCAGTACCTTTCATTTTAATATTCAGAAATACAAACAAACAGAATTTAAGAGTTTGGTAATACAGAACAGATAAACAGACAAATAAATCATAGGAAAAAATAAAACATACACATCATCTCAAATTGAAAGCTTTAAGTCTTGGAAACTTAGAAGTTTTTTCTTAAGCTGTCACATACACTGCAATACGCCACAACAAGGAAATGTAAAGCAACAGTTCAAGAATTTGTTTAGCACACAGTATCATGCTTCTAGCTTGAAGTACCAGCAATATCATTTTCAGTTTACCTTACCTCTTCGGACCTTCCTGGCATGAATGGGTCGAGGTCTTAATGAACTTGTGAAACTCCACCACCCAAATTTTGAGGAATGTAACAGGTTCTCAAAAAAATGAAAATGAAATAGGATTAACGGATGAATGAAAGATTGTATTACCTGAAACAATTGCTATCTACTAAGTGACGGTCTCACCGATGTTGCAAAGAACAGAGAAAAAACACTAAAAATATTTTACAGCCAAAAACCCCCACCCCAGCATTCTCATGACCATTAGAACCAGTAAAGTCTAGTTTTTCATAGCTTTTTGTGCAACATTCCTTCACAGCAGCACAGCTTCCCTCAAATGTCACTGAGCCTGACCAACACAGCTTTCTTTGGTATTCTTTTCTGGAATGTGCATAAGACTGATTTGGAGCTTGGCTGGCTAACCAAGACGCAAATCGATTAGTCAACTTACTTCTGCCCTTCAGAATATGTGAAGAGCTAATTTATAACCCCCTTCTTTCAGATAATAATTTGGGTCTTTCTTCCCATTATTTAGCTGCCAATTTTCATGAAACTTGGAAGAACTTAACACCTTTGAGACTCCTATCCATCTGTCAAATCTGTTTGGAATAGACAAATGCTGCTGAAGGACAGGTACTGGCAGATCATGTACAGTGACAGCATACACTTGGTTTTCTTAGATATACCAAAAACCTCTTTAACTGGAGACTACCTAAAGTGACTGCCCTCATTTACTTCATAATTTTTCCATCAAACAACATCTGTAAGGATCTTAAACTTCAGTATTTTAAAAGCAATGCGGATAAAGGAGAAAGAGAAAAAGATGATGCTTTCTATACGCTTCAGAAATAAAGAGCAACATAGAAAAAAGACAAAAATAAAGAACAAAGCAGGAGGGTGCTGACAATGGTGAAGAAAAGTAGGTGGGGTAGGGCCTTCAAGGAATGAAAGGTGCTTGTAAGGCGAAGAGAGAAAACA
>NW_010258315.1:27364-31175 GCF_000690775.1 Eurypyga helias
AGGGAAAGGGAATTAGTAAAACGATACAAAGATGGCAAAGTCAATGAGAGCTAAAGGAGGAAAAAAAAAGACTGACAAAGTCTAGTTGCCAAAGTTAGAATGGGACAATATAAGTACAATGACAGAGGATCTGTAAAAGAAACTGATTAATTAAGCACCTAGAAAGTTCCATGAGGGGTCCAACAAGGTAGAAACTTTATTTTCTCCTTAGTAATGACAGAAGTGTAGTGGAATGTAAAAACAGATTCCATTTGCAAAACAATGCCTCCATGAATTGAAAGATCCAAGGCAGTTTCAACTAAATCTCACCCATTTCTGACAGTTGCTTCTCAAATCTGCTTTAAAATCTTTTAGTGACAGTTTCTACCAGATGTCTAAGCAAACTGAAACCAAATTTAAGCATCCTTGCCATTAGTTAGGCATCCTGATGTATAATATAATCCCCTTGTTGTATCTGTATGGACACAGTAAATAACAGCTTGCCTTCATCTTGTAAACAACTTCTTAAAATATTTGAGAGCTGCTATCTCTTTTCTTCTCTACACTAAACAGAACAAATTCTTCTAATTTTTTTACACATACACACTCCCACCCCAAGATTATACTTTCCAACGGTTTTTCCACTCTCTTCCTCTAAATTCTCCCCAGTTGGTCCAGGTCTTTCCAGGTATATCTATATATATCCTGAAGATGCCACAACCTTCCAGCTGATGCCTCACCAGTATTATGGTGAGAACAAAAGTATTATGTAATGCATTTGGTCTCCTGTCCTGATACAGCCCTTGCTTCTATCACAAGAGCATGATACCAGTTTTCATGTTTTGCACTTCAACCTACAAGTCTTTTGCTACCCTACGTAGCATTTTCTTCTCCTCTGTACACATTATTTCTGCTTATAGATGGTACTTTGTACTTGTTCTTACCTACTTACATCCTGACTTCTCATTTCAAATTCCAAATGCTGCTGTCCTCCAGTGCTTGCAGCTCCTCCCAGCAAGAAACTGTTGAGACAGAGTCATGTAGCAAGCCCTTGCTGTCAATATTATTCACAGATTACCTCCATCGTTCCACAGTACAATGCGTAAGACATGGTTTGTGCCTAACATGATGATACCATGCTCTTTCAAAGAGAAAAAATGAAGAAACAAACATCTTAAAATGCTGATGCATGTCTATATGATTTCCCATTTTAAGTTGTATGTATTTTATTACTTTATGTTGCAGAGGGACTTGAAGTTAAATAGTAATTTTAGCCATTATTTCTATTATACAAATGGTTCATTTGCAAGGATTAGAGAAACAAAATTAGTTGAAAACTTGGCAGGATCATAGAACCTATTTAAAATATAGAAGAGAACACAACACACTACTAAATAATATGAAATTGCATCTGTGTGTTTTCTAGTTTGAAGAGATCTTGCCAAATCCCCAGTCAAGTGCTGAGTAACTATAAACACATTCTTGTTCAGTTGGACTAAGATGCATTTTATGGCACTGCATAGAACTTAGCAGCTAATTAGTCCTTGATGTTATACAGAAGTCTTGTTTAAAAAGAAAATTAATAGAAAAATATTTTTATATTATACAGTCTCAGACTGGGTTTTTTATAAGGTTTCAACATTAAGGACTAATTTATACAATCCAATATAGCTACATTAAGAGTACATTCTTGCACCTGTCCTGCAATATAATCTTAGAAGATGACAGCTCCAAGACAAAGCTCGTTGTGACAGAAAATAAAAAAAAGAACCAAAAAAAAAGACTAAACAGGTAATGATAATTACAAAATCAACAATATCCTCAAGCTGACTGGAGCTGCTGCTCACTCAAACTAATTCTTTCTCACCATCTAGTTTCCAAACGGAAACATCTAAAACTATAGAACTTTTATGAAGGAAATGTGACTGATTGTACTCCATGATTCAACAATTCAACTTAAATTTTCAAGTAAGCTAAAAATACACAGTAAAATTAACAAATAAATACATTTTTTAAAAGTTGCAATGTGATTTTATTACATATTTGAGCAAAAAGATTGGGGGGGTTTGCTCTATTTACTCTGTCTCTAAATTTCTTATTCAGCACAGAATTGTTCTCAAATATATTATAGTTCATACCATGTACACAGTTTAAAAGTATATAAACACCCATTTTTTTGCTAGAGTTTAATTTCTTATCCATATGCACAGACTGGCATAATCCTTATTGTCTTCACTCACCTTGTGATCAACTATGCCACCCATTTTAGGTGTATGTAGTTAGTCTAATATTAGGACAATTACTGTAATGCATTATCTAGCTCATCACAGATCATGGCACAACATTTGTGTATAGACAAATCCTTCTAAGTGAAATAGGAAGAGCCTACATGATCCAGATTTTCTCAGTATTCCCTGTTAAACTGTTCCTCATTTACACTGTGAAGGCAACTGATTCAGAAAACCAAAAAAGTTCTGTAAAATATCTAATGCCCAGCTTTGAGATACAGAATTCAGAATCAGATAAAATCATTTTGTCCACATACTATTTAAACTCAGTGGTTTCATGGTACAATTATGACAAAGGAGCATTTTTAAACGTTCGAATTCTATTCCTACTCCAAACTCTTTTAACATCAAGTGTAATGCTTCAGTAGGCATCTTGTAAATTCATGCTTTTACTGACATTTAGGTCGATTTCACTAGAACTTCTACACAATCTTAAAATATGATGGCAAATACTTTCAGTCACTATCGCAGTATTAACTTTTGATGTTAGCATGGATAGCAATCTTCCAAATGATAATTTCATCCAAAGCTACATCAAGTATTGAAAGGAATAGGAATTTTCTGTGTCTCACGTCCAAATTGAAATAAAACTTCTAACACCACCCTTCCAAAGGGGACACTTTTCCTCATTCTGGCTTCATGTCGACAGTTTCAGATCTATCTGTCCTATTATACAAGGTGACAAACCCCAAACAACATCGAGAACGCAGGTACTACTACCATGTCCTCTTTTTATTTAGCTCCATCTGAAAGCTCTGTGCAAAAAGGCTTAAAAAAGGCTACCTAAAATGCCATCGTATCTACATCATAATACCAGATCTTAAAGCCAGATATTTTACCAGCATAACACTGTAATCTCACATACACTGTGTGCTCTGACGAGAGCATTTTACCAGCCTTTAGAGCCTCTCAGTAGGGAAAAAGGCTGAGACACATACGAGTCCCATACCAAGTGTTTCCATGTTTTGTAGCCTTCATTCATTTTCCTTTTTAAAGAAGGGAGAAACTAGAAGCCAGAATAATTACTATATCCTCTGATGGGGGAGAAAAAAAATCTAATTTGAATCAGTCTCCTCTCTAGTAGTGACTCATTGCATTCTTGAGCCTGTGCAAAATGTTTATGTATATGAAACTTGAAAAGGAAGGCTGGAAACTCTTTTTATGTATCAGAAAGTTAACTGTATTCTTTGAATCAGTGAAGGGTAACTCGGCAATAAGAGGGCAGAGCCTATTTAGCCGTGTAAGCTGAAAAATGGGATCTCCCGATGGTGCCTTAGCTGCTTGCATGGAGCGCTGCAAGAGGAAAAGGGGATTAATTCTGGAAGCCCCAACAAGCCATTCGGACTGAACCTCTTCCCAGGGCTGAGATGCCCGAGCGCTTCGGCAGCGGGGGGTGTGCCCTACGTTTAGGCACTTTCCCAGGCTTCGGTCAGACACCCCCAAGGCTGCGAGCTCCTCAACACAAGGACAGTTGCTTGTGGCTGGTTCTGCCCCGACGTAGCGAATGCGGGATGTGCCAACACCGCCCAGCGTAAGGGAACACC
>NW_010258316.1:0-12058 GCF_000690775.1 Eurypyga helias
CACGTGTTTCTGGCCAGCGGGCGCCTGGGATGTCCGCCGCACCCCCCAGGGAGGCGACCGTGAGGTGCCTGGGGAGCTCCGGGGGCCTCCTCGCCCTGACACGGCCGCGAACGCGTGGCCGGGGCCGTCACTAATCACGTACGTGGCCGGGAATATGCTGGAAGCCGCCTTCTTGCTGGCTCCCTGACAGCGGATGGTGAGAGATGACCTAGCTGGAGGTGCTCAGCTCCTCAAAACTTGTTTTGCAGCGCTGACAACATTTGCAAAAGCAGCAGGTAAATAACGTGAAAGCAAATGTTACGAAAATGTCCGTACTGTAACTCAAACTGCCCCGAAATGCTTTCCTAGCTCCCGCGCTGGTGGAAGAACCGCCCATCCCTTGATCGTAGTTGTCTCACCCTCTGGCTTTTACCGGACGTATTTGCATTTCGGAAACAAACAATGTACTTGCGTTATTTGGTTTGTATCTTTCTGTTCAGATGGGTTTCGCTGTGATCTTGACATTAACAGAACGTGCCAGCACAACCCAGGAGTCGGACCAAGTTGAAGGAGGGCTGGGGGGAGTTGAACGCACTGACACGGTCATATCAACTCCTTTCAGATTTGGATAGTAAAAATCCATTCCATTCGTTCTTTTCACATCAATAGGTTCCATTGTGGCTAAGACAATCTTTACCTTTCCCAAACGTTATGTTCTAATTCTATATTTTAGGACCCAACCTCTTCAAGGTAAGCCAGAAAGCCATTCATGTTACCAACTATGGTATCACGCTGTAGTCTAGTGGTATTAAGAAGTAAGGTACAAAAATAACATGGCTTGCCTTTGTCTAGTCTTCTGCAGAATTAAGGCTGTTTTCAGTTCCTCTTCTTACGTCTCGTAAGAGAGACACCAGACTATCTGTATATTCAAGGAGTAGTAAACCAGAAGTCCGTAGGTAATAAAAGCAGCAAGTGTAACACACAATAGCAGTACAGAAAGGTGCTTATCTGAAAGAAGTTGAAACAATTTAATTTCACACAATTAATGAATATTACATATAAGCACATCTGCAAGTTATTTATAATGCAAAAAGGTCAAAATCAAACAAAGCTTTCATCAAGGAAGTATAAACCTGTAGAGATTAGGATAAAAATTGATACAGGCATTTAGAAAAAGCATTTTGACTGTATTCCAGCCAAGAAAACGGTTCTGGTCTTTCCCTCCAAAACCCAGCAACTAGTGGCACACTGGTGCAATAATTCAGAAGACAATGTGAATGCTGCAAATTTGGGTGCCATAACTCTTTTTACAAAGGCAGTTATTAAACACATAGCACAAGCTTTTACATCTAATAGGTAGTAGGGAATATTTTATCTCTAGGTTGACTATTTTATCTCTAGATTGAATGTTTGTCCTCTTTTCTCTTTGAGTTTATAATACATGAGACATATTTAAAAATATGATAGGTTTTCCAGTTTTGCCTTTTCAACTGAATTTTGATTAAATGTAACCAGAAGATATCAAGAGTTACTGACCAGTAAATGCCACTCTGAAGTTCCGCAGCTCCCTACAATAAGGTCTGCCAGTGAGTTCAAGGACTGGCTTGTCCAACTGTGTCTCTTCAGACCGTACTTCGGCAGTAGAGTCCACACTGACATGCCTCCAGTCTAGAAGAATTCAATCATTTTCCACTAAATCCTCCATAAACGTCTTGTTTTGTCTGCAGGTGCCTTTCCTGTAACTGTTACAAATGTATTAAATTCTACCAGAAAGTTCTTGTCTTTTCCACTGAAGCATGTCTACTGCATAGGCTGTTCCCTTTACAAAAAGAAGTCATCACTCCTTTCGGGTCTTACACAAAGCCGCTCTTAACTCTAGCCCATCGCAGGAGAAATGCTGTCTTTATTCTGATTTTCAAACCAAGAAAACAAGCATCTGGTCATTGCACAATAGATATTAATCAAATGCTATCGTTTTCGCCTTGAGTTTGAGAGATGCAGAAAATTAGATCAGTCATGCACAGACTGTCTTTCTTCCCCCCCTTCTCCTCTTTCCCACACACCTCCAAAACAGCTCTGCCTTTTTCTTTTTTCTTTTTTTTTTTTTCTTCAGCAATTCAGGTTTGCAAGAATAAATTCCATTGTTACAATGATTCAGAGACAAACTGAAAGCCAAGTGAAATATTGTTCTCCTAAATCTGACAGGAAAACTTATAGAATGGAAACACCCAGAAGATAAAACCCACTTCTTTTATAATATGCTCCAAAAAGCATTACTTGTCACTTTCCCCTTGCTCCCAGAATACATACAGCAACTGCTGGGTTGCTGTACTACTGAAACTTTCCAGTTTTCCAGATGATGAGCTGTGACTCAGTACTCCTACTGATATACCTCAATGCACCATCCATTTACTTTATGTGGTGGTAAATCATCTCTCGCTTTCCTTCCACCAGAACTTATTAAACACCATCTTATGTCTGCAGGTCTAATCTACTGCAACATGTCTACCTCGTCCATCTGAGACCAGGTTCAGGCAAAAGCTTTTCTGCTCCAGCATTCTCCTAGACCAGCTCCTTATTTCAGTTGCTACCCAAGGGTGCTTACACCTCTGAGGGCATGGGCTGTGCAGGTTATCCCCCTTAAATGCTGTTTTTCCTACTGCCCAGCTGGACCATACTTCTGTTCATCAGCTAAACAAGTCTGAACACTTGGAGCAGGGCTCTTTCACTTTGTGTTGAGGTAGTTTCTAGAAACTACTTCTGGGAAAAGTACGGTTGTTTTTTCACTGTGTGCAAAATCCCTTCGAAGACCTAGTGAGGTGATGAAGCAAATTTTGATCTACTTATAATAAAAAGAATTACTTCAGTCTATGCTACGGAAATCAGAATTTGGCATAATAAAGCCAACAGCTGGGTGAGGAAGAATAGCAGTGTGGGCTCTTTGATGTTTTCAGAGGAACATGCACAATCAAAGACAAAGTTAGGATAGCACATGGTGGTTCTGACTAGTAGTAAGGAGTTAAAACACTTTCGTAAGTACATTTACCAAGAAAATATTTCTTTAGAGGAAAGAAATTTATTGCCCTTAGTAGCTGCAAAAAAATGTCATATAAAACATTTAATATGCAACAATCATAGAATCATCACAGAATCATAGAATAGTTTGGGTTGGAAGGGACCTAAAAGCCCACCCAGTTTCACCCCCCCTGCCATGGGCAGGGACACCTTCCACTAGACCAGGTTGCTCAAAGCCTCATCCAGCCTGGCCTTGAACCCTTCCAGGGATGGGGCATCCACAGCTTCTCTGGGCAACCTATTCCAGTGCCTCACCACCCTCTCTGTGAAGAACTTCTTCCTGATATCTAAACCTCCCCGCTGTCAATTTAAACCCGTTACCCCTTGTCCTGTCACTACAGGCCCTTGTACAAAGTCCCCCCCAGCTTCTTTGTAGGCCCTTCAGGTACTGGAAGGTGCTATAAGGTCTCCCTGGAGCCTTCTCTTCTCCAGGCTGAACAAGCCCAACTCTCTCAGCCTGTCCCCATAGCAGAGGTGCTCCAGCCCTCTGAGCATCTTTGTGGTCTCCTCTGGACTCGCTCCAACCAGTCTGCATCCTTCTTGTGTTGAGGGTTCCACAGCTGGAGGCAGGAGTCCAAGCAGGGTCTCACAAGAGCAGAGTAGAGGGGGAGAATCACCTGCCTTGACCTGCTGACCACACTTCTTCTGATGCAGCCCAGGGAAAACTCTGTTAAATAGCCCTTATGAGCAATGCATTGCAAAATGTATCACAAGCAGCTGAAACGTTATCCCAGTTTCAGGCACTCCTCTTGCTTCAATTTGCTATGAACAGTGCCATTGAACACAGTGCAATGAGGGTACTTCAATAACTTGAACCTCTGTGAAAGCTCTGCAACGTTCCCAAAAGGACACCAGAGAAAAGAAAACCGGGCAGAGCTATGGCAGTCAAGAGTGAAAATGCTGTTCTAGTTAAAACTATTAATTTATTATTAACTTCAGCTTAGAGACATTCATTTGACAGTAAGCGCTGAAATTCACCCTAGGGAACTGCAGAATTGGAGAAGAGATTAAGTTCCCTGACAGGAGACTGAGAACAGCAGAGGAATGAGGTAGCAGTGGGAAGGAATGGTTCATGGTGGCAGTGGGGGAAATGTGGCCAGACTTCTTGCAAGGGTAAGATGTTAGAATCCTGCATGCTGCATCTAAGCAAATGACACAACGAAGGATGTGTCTCCAGCCACGGTTAGGAAACCCAGAGGGCAGCAGCCTGATCAGCTCCCCTAGAACAGGTTCTCCCTTGAAGAATCTGCTCTATCTGAAATCGCTGGGAGTGCGTAACAGTTGCTTGTAACAGCAATCAATGTCCTCACGTTACGTCCTTCCTCCCAGGCTAAATTATCATTCTTTTATTAATGGGATCTTCAAAAGCCTTTTTCTCCTTCTTTGGAAAAGAACATCTGAGAGTTACACTCAGTCACAAGATGTTAAAAAAAACCTGGACAACATTTTAAGAGACTCTGCTTTAGTGAAATTGGCTGTTTTAACTTGATGTTGTTACAATCTCTCCAAACTCATTGTTTCAAAGATATAAACTCTCCAATTATCAGTTCAAGAAAAAGAGATTTTCCTTCATACCAGTTTCTTCATTACTGACTATTTCTGGTCTCTTCACAATGAACACAATCACACTAGAAACCATCCATCTCGAGCAAACTAAGTGTCAATTCCATGGAAACACAATCATTTAGTAAAACTCTTCTATTTCATCGGCCGTCCTTTAAGGTGTTTCTTTTGCAGTCTGTGCAACAGGTTCATGATCAGTGCAGCTTGTGAATTAAACACATGCAGTAGAATCAATATTATTTCTTAGGATAGTCTTCACCATAGGTCTGCTCAAGCCCTTACCATGCTCTTCTCCAGGGGGATTTTAGTAGATCCCAAGTCACTTTTTTTCATAGAAAGATACATGGGTTTTGCTGGAGCCATCTCTAAGAGGAATTCAAAAAGCAATACAGTTAATATGTAGATTCCAATACAGGTTTTCAACAAAACATATTTTTCATCTAAAATAGAAGACCTCTGTGCCAGCAAACTGGGAAATCATTTGATTTTTTAAATTTACTTTGCAACTGATTGTAGCTAACTAAGGATTTACAAATTAGATGGCCATGCTCCCTTCGAAATATAACCATTTTTGTCCACATCAACAGTTGAAGTCGTATTTATCTCTGTATTTATTAATCTGTTTTCTAAAGCAACCATTTCCCTGGACCAGAGCTAGTTAGACACATCATTGCTTATTAAAAGCAGCATCAATAAAACTGACATGTATTTCTAAAAACTGCTCTGCAAATTAATATAATTTCTTAATTGGTTAACCAAATAGCTGCCATGCTAATGAGTCACTGCACTTCTCTGTAAACATCTCTTTCTGCCTGGTTATGCTTCTTTAGCAACTCCATAGCCAGATGGAAGTGAAGTTATAGGGCCCCTCTTTCTGCTCTCTGCAGTCATTACAGCTCAAAACACCGCAAGCTGTGGATTGCTTGTCTTCCAGGAGTTTGGAGCTCTTTACAAGTCTTCAGAATATTTTCTTAAAATTTATATCTAGTGACTATTTCTAACTCTCTATGCAATACATGCATTTATAAAGTGAGTATTTTATAATAGCAATGAACAGGATAACCACATGATTAACTGCCTAGGGAAGAATTGTGGAACATCTTGGAGGGAAAACACTAGAGAAATCCTGAATTTTACATAAGCAAGTGGCAAACTTAATTATAGGTCAGCTTGATATAAATAAACTCCCAGCTCTTTCTGCGATAACGCTCTGAACTCGCAGGTTGAGAAAATGAGTTAACTCCAGTGCAGTGATATCACTTCTTGTGTGAGTACCAAACACTTTGCACCATTCAACAGGCATCTTCCACGATAAGTATCTGATGCTCGTAAATGATAAGAATAAATATCAAACACTGAGACAAGACGATGTAGTAGAACTCTTACAGCTAGCGTGGCATCTCAAACGATAAAATACAATTGTTTCAGATGAGTGGAAACAAGTTTTGTCAAATATATGGTGTTTTGCCAAAAAGAAAAGGCACTGACACAACTTCTTATGGTTTCATACTGGATAATTTGCCACTGTTTGAGGCAACTCAATATATATCTGAGTTGCCATTTCCTCTCTGTCAATTTAACCTCATTTTTGGCTTTTAGATTTTAATTTAGCCCATTCAAGACGGAAGAGTCAGCCACAAAGTTCATATTGTGACTTGGGTCACAACTTCCCTGGAGTCTGCTGAATGTCTGTGTCGGTGCTTTTGGTTTAGGATCCTCTTTAGACTTCCTGTTTCCTATTCACAGTCAGAATGGGGCAGTGAGAGGTGGCATCTCCTATTTTGCTTCTGGTCAGGTTGAGCCAGGGTTGCATGCCATTTCCTTGCTTGTTTGTGAGTGCTTCATCCATGATGAAAATCAGCAGAGCTATGGAAAAACACACACTAATGTTACCTAAGCAGAAATTCGTCTTCAGGTTTAAGAGTGGCCCTTTCCTAATAATGGATTTTTTTTTTTTTTTAATTCTCCATGCTGAAGAGTTGTATCTTAAACATGCTAATACAGAGGGTATCCCTCATGTGAAGTGCTTAATTTCATCACTAGGTCTGATAAAGGGTTGAAATTATTTTACCACCTATATTTAATCATTAATTCATATGCTTAAATGACTTCACAAGTGCACAAACATATCAAGATTAATAAAATTCCTTACACGTGGTTCAACATCTTTTCCCAATACTTCCACATGCTGAGTTTTTATTTGTTGTTAGCAATGACTGATTTTTAAACAAGCTACGGTAGGAGATGGAAGGTTTTATTGCCTGTTATAAGATGAATGAATGACTCCTGAAAACAGGTTGGCCAAGTTACAAGGCACTAGCTGGTAACCACTTTATCAAATAGGAAAATCAATCAAAAAAAAGAAAAATCCACACAAACAAAAAACCAGGAAGAGCAACAACTTGCAATTGCTCTTGGAAATTGCAAGTCTTAAAAGTAAAATCTTCAGGCTCTGTTCCTCTCCTGAGATTAATTTTCATAAAGGTTAAATCAATACCATCAAGGGCAAAAAATGAAAGGTGGACAAAGAATGTCATCACCATTTCTGTTCCTTAGAGTTGCTATGGATCATCTATTTATTGTTTCAACCAGTGTAGGACAAGTAAGATTGTGAATGACGTAGGAATGTCTAGTGGTCCGTTCAACACAATAGGATGCCATTCCCCAATGGCCCTGAGATATTACTACCAGGAACTTTATTAATAACAACTAATAATGCACAAAGGTGACCTGTCAAGCTACACATACAGGCACATAATATCATATGTCAGAGGATCACAACTGTTCCTTTTTTGTTTAAACCCAATGGCCCAGCCTAGGATCTGATTCTATGAGTTTGTCACCATGCAGGACCTTTGTCTGACTAGAATATTTTAGAAATCAGGCATTTACTCACACGGATTTCCTGAGAATCCCAGAGAAATAAACTTTTCTGAGGTCAAACCTCTTAATTTTCCTAGAGTTGCAGAATGGTTGAGGTTGAAAGGAAGGTCATCTCGTCCAACCCCGCTGCTCAAGCAGGGCCACCTGCCAGATGCAGGACCACCTCCAGACAGATTTTGAGCATCTCCAAGAATGAAGACTCTACAACCCCTCTGGGCAACCTGTGCTGGTGCTCAGCCACCTTCATAGAGAAAAAACCTTTCCTGGTTTTCTGATGGATTCCCCTGTGTTTCAGTTTGTGCCCACTGCCTCTGGTCCTGTCACCGGGCACCACCGAGAGGTGCCTGGCCCTGCCCTCTTCCCTTTAGCTATTTATATCTATTTATGAGATTCCCCTGAGCCTTCTCATCTCCAGGCTGAGCAGTCCTGTCTCTCTCAGTCTTTGCTCATAGGAAAGACGCTTGAGTTCTCTAAACATCTTTGTGCGCCTTCAACGGACTTTCTCCAGTATGTCTGTGTCTCTCTCATTCTGGGAAGCCCAGAACTGGACTCAGCACTCCAGGTGTGACCTCACCAGTGCTGAGAGGGAAAGGATCACCTCCCTTCACCTGCTGGCTCCTGGCAAATGGCGATTTTGCATCACATTTTCTGTTCCAAATTATAAAATTAATTTGGAGGGGTCTTGGTATCTTCTGCTCTTGGGGAAAAATGCAAAGGTGAGATATCATCAATGAGCAGTGATGAGCAGTATCGGGGACAGCAAAGACCTGACTCTGTGGAACCTATGGAAGAAATGAGGAGGCACGTTGCTGCCAGCAGCTCCATCACAGCCTCCCGGGCGCTGTTGACTGCAGAAGCTGACAGTCTGACTCACTCCCTGTGTATGATTGTACTAGAGCTCTCAAACAATCATTACAGTGTTCATTTAGGGAATTCATACGTTGCTTCCAAAATGGTTTGGATTTGTTTCTTTTTTAATTCTGCCACTCCTCTTTTAATCTATCAGGAAAGCCAAGGGAAACAGCATCATTGCCTAAATTTCTCCTTCCTATGGTATCTTTTAAAAATTTCTTGGACAGGAGGGAAAGTGTTTATATATACACTTAATATATAAGAAGATTATAAAAAGCACTAACAACATCAGCACAGGGAATTTTCAGATAAATTAATGACTAGCCGAAGTTAATGGCCCTCAGCTTCACATTGGCCCATCAACTCTCCCAGTCAGTCATTAATTCCCAGGAAATGCCTTGTGCCTTGATTGTTATTGCTTTAATACATTAAATTCAAGTTAAAGGCTTGACTTAATGTTTAGCCACTATAAAGTAAAACACAAGGCAGTGTTCCCACTGGACATATTCACTGTCAAATATATTTTTATTTACCTTATATTCTACAGGTATTTAAATAGAGGAATTGAATACTCATTTAGCAATTTGCTTTGGTTTTACTGCTCAGAATAGTACACAAATAATCCTTCATACACCTTAGTAATTTATTTAATGTTTTGCTAACGATATCGTGTCTGAGTTCAAATATGACTGAATGTGCAAAATAAAGATGTGACTATATTTAATAAGATGAAGAAATTAAAACTTGATCAGAACTAGTTTTGTTGTATCTAATTAGTATCATACTAGTTTCATTATTTCAGAAAAAGTTGTTCATGTGAAATTTCTGCCATCATGACCTCCCTCACAGAGAAAAAAGCTATGGACAGGATTTTGGTGTTGTTTGTTTTTTTTTTTTTCTTTCCCCTGCGTTTTCTGGTAAACTTCTGTTGGAATAAATAAAAAAAAAAAAAACCAAACAAGAAAACCCACCAAACAAACAAAAAACCTACAAAGCAAAACAAACAAACAAAAAACCCTCAACAAAACCCTCAACACCTGAATTGGACTGAATTCTGGTCTAGAAGTATGGTTTCCAGCAGTGCTGAAAATGCCCTCACTTTTTTTTTTCTTGAGTCATATTATATGTCACTTAATTACTCCTCAGATGTACTTGGCCACATTTTTAAACACAGCCAGTTTACTTCCCTTCCACATGTGAAGAGAAGAGATGAAGAAGAACCTTACATTCTTCAATATTATACTCAAACTGTAGGTGTTTCTACTTCATTCAATGGCCAAATAATGTACTCTTTCCACTGCAGAAAATAGTCACACGTGGGCTTAAAAACACATTTCTGAGACTTGGATTAATATTTCATAGACAAAACTAATGCCCCTTCATTAAAGCCAACAGAGTTATGATGGGAATAAATCTGACTTACTGTAATGTGACTGTGTACTGAAGTGAAGCTGGATTTGATGTGTACATAAAAGCACATCAGAATCACTACTAGATTCCTGCATTAGTTTTTCAGGGGTCTGGCAAATGTCACACAGCCACTGTCATGCATTGTTCAAGATAATATACACTCAGAAGCCCTTGGGGTGGGAAACGATGATGATAAGTCAGGCCAAAGTATGAGACAAAAGGGATTCAGACAACTTAGTCCGTATTTTGACTGATACTCACCTGATGAATGACTTTGTATAAGTCACCTCAACTATCTCTGCATCAGTCTTGCCAGACTGTAAAATAAGAAAACGCTCATAAGAGAAAGAGAGAGAGGGTAAAAAGGGTTATTGTCACTTAGAATGTGACACGCCACACTGGCAGTCCTGCCAAAGCAATGCTTGGAGTGTAATTCTGCTCTGCAATCAATTCCCCATCCTCTAGGCTCAAGGGCCAGGACAAGTTCCGCACTGGGGTCATGCAGGTGTTGGAAGCACAGTGCGGAGACACCCACAGTGTTCATCCATAGTGGCTTTGAGTTGGAGCCAAGGTGGCTAGCTAGAACCTGAGTGATTCATGCAGAACCGCTGGCCACCTCTTCACCCAGCCATAGGTGATCTGGATTACTCCCTTCACATGATAGACAGCTGACTGCAACAGTAATGTGGTAAAATGCCCCAAACATAGTTAAAACATATACGAAATGTAGTCAGTGTATGCTTACTTGACCACCGCAGGAGGGAAGTAGCAATAAAAGCCATAGAGAAAGAAGAAGAAGAGGAATAGTGGCAGGCATCCTGAACGGAGATGGTTTGCAGCGGCACTGAGCCCCCTGCACAGGTCTGTCTGCAGGCTCGGGCAGATTGCAGTGCGTCGCTCCACCATCCCGCTCTTGTGTGGATGGCACCTTCATAGCTGGGAAGAACACTTGGGCTGCACGTGAGCCAAGTGGTGGCTTCAGATATGACACATAAATGTGAGGTACCATATAAAAATCTGCAATTTTGCATCTGCTTTCCTGACTGAATAATCTCACCATACAGGACACAACTGCACTAAATTCTCCATTCTTGAAACTAGCATTTCTTGTCTTCTACTGATGATACCTTTGAGATGCATTTGGTGTCAGCTGTGCCACTTTACAAAGCTGCCAACTCTGCTTTGGATGTGCCCCCTTCCCCTTTCTCATTCGGCTGTTCTCCCCCCACCTTCAGCACCATCCTTATGACCATGCGTCTTTGCTCAGCTACGGGACGCGACCATGGACATGCACCATGTCATGGCACGGCGCAGGGCAGAGGTGGTGGCTTTGGGCCATGCTGTGGGTCACAGGCTGTCCTGCAGGACCCAGGTAAGCCCCTCGCAGGACACACATGTTCCTTGCTGCTCTCTTGCTCCACTCAGCAGGTGGAACAGGTCCTGTGTCAGAGCCAGCAGCTGGCTCTTGCAGGGGGCTGTGAAACAGGACAGGGCCCTGGTGTGGCAGATATGCAACAAGAGTGGAAGCCAAGGAAATTTGGGAATAGAGGGTACAGGAGCACCATGGAGGAGGAAATTGCTAGTGAGAGTGGGGAAGAAGTTGACAACAGAGTGACTTGGGTCTCATCTGGAGAAATGTGGTGAATGCAATCAGTCATCATAGCTATCAGCACCTGAAATTTTTGGAATTGGAGTGCAGTGGGAAAAAGTGGGACTGTACTGGGAACTACACCACCACTTCCATCCCATTTCAGACTCTGCCTTTTAGGGTGATGGAAGCAACTTTCCAGACGTTAACTGAACAGGAGCCCAGCACGGGATTATGCCCAACTCTTCAGTCAGCCTGAAGCGAGGGCTCTCTGCGTGGTTGTAAGCTGATCCCATTCGTCTCAGTAGGGTGTTCAGGGTAATGATGATAATTAAAATGTCAACATTAGCTATTTAATTGCATGGCAAACAAATATCATTTATCTCTATAGCTTCTTCACATTTATATAAAGAAAAATGTACTGTTGTGGTATGTCGACGGAGTGTTAACCAATTGCTAGAACTGCTACAAATCTTCACCTCAAAACCATGTGTCAACCAAGGTATTGCTTAGTTTGTATCAAAAAAAATTCCTTGATTTTCCTACAGATATCACAAATGTAAACATTTCATAGCTGTTAAAATTGCTTACTATACCTCCAGCCAGCGGCAAAAGTATTCATGTGTAGTATCTTTCAACAATTGGTTATTATTTATTAAAATATTATATGAAGAATTTTAATAATTTATCCTATAATAATTTACTTTA
>NW_010258317.1:0-11515 GCF_000690775.1 Eurypyga helias
CGCCTGTCTTCCGGCGCCCTCTGCAGGAGGCGGCGCGGCGCCGCACCCACGGCTCCTCCGGCAGCCGGGCGCGGGCAAGGGCTGCCCTTCCAGAACCCTCAGGATCCGGTGACTCGTAGCTCCACGCTCTTTCACAACGGCAGAGCGCCTCTCTCTGTTGGCAGAACGCGTTTCCTCGTCGTTGGAAAGTCTCTATCTCTGCTTTCTGAGAAAGAACGAAGCATGGACCTTGCATAAAGAACAACATTTACATGGAACAGACCACACGTCTCTATGGCTGCAGAGCGTTGCTCAGTGTGGAGTGTTGCTCATAACCTAAACGTAGGTTTTGTATTGCAACGCTGGGTTTTTTCCCTGTTTGTACCACTGTTATTATGGTGTGGCTGCAGCTCTGAATGACAGTGGCACCGACGCTGAAATTAAAGGTGCCGGTAGCACTCCCATACCTACAACACAGTGAACTGCACTGGCCCTCTTCACCGAACCCTCTCCTGCTCCTACATCTACTCCCTATCCCTCATCTTCGAGTGAGGCGGTGGTATCAGAGGCTAACTCTAATTATGAAATGGGAAAAAGTGGGGAGGGAGAAAGAATAGATTCCACCTCTGGCGAAAATTTTCTTTAGTAAATGCAGGGTCAGATGTGGGGGGAAGGGGCATCATGGAGTCGCACAGCGTAAAGAATGAGGCAGGGAGGTGTGAAGAGGCAGCGGAGAGATCCCGACATCCTACATTGTGGATGTGTTAGTAAGGGGAGAGATCCCTACATTAGCCCCCTTGAAATCCCGTTGACTACTGCCCGAGGGCATGCTGCTACTGGAGAGTGTATAGAGACAATTACACAGTGTTACCCAACAGTAGCTGAGATGACTTCTGGGGTCCTTGGCCCATGCTTGGAGTCCGTAGGCGCTAAGGAAATGTCAGTGGAGCTTCTTGCTGTGACTTCTCCATGTGTACATCTGCAGAACTGCTTTATCTGAGTCACTGAGAGCCTGCATTCACAACTGTCATTCCTGTTAGTGTAGAGAAATATATTAACCCAGAGCACAGTACATAATGCAGACCTGTTTATCACAGATGAAAGACTTAATCTAGACAGTTCTACTTTTGTGAACACTGGAGACACCACCTCCCAATACACAGCAAGCTCCTATTTGCTTAGAGCATATATCAAGTAGATGTACAAGGCAACAGCCTGTTTTGGTTGTGAAGCTTTGACCTAAAGCAGTATTAGATTGCTCAACATCCACCATTTGTTAGCCCACTTGCATTTATTGAATTCATTTGAACTGCGCTGGTTAGCTCTGGCACATTCACTGTGTAATGCTTGAAGAGTCAGGAGAGAAGGCTTTGGGGGTGGGAGAAGGAACTAAAGACAGTGAGGCAGCAAACTGACCTTCCTGTATGCTTGTTTCTTCTGCTTTCCTGCGCTCCACTGACAGCCAGTCCCACATGATGCATGGTGATTGCTGAAACCTGCTACCTGCTGTGTGAGTCTGCTACTTTCCAAAGGCTGATTGTAGCTGAGAAATGGATGACCCTTGCTCTCACACATCCACACACAATACAAGTAATATTTCTTGGGCTGGAACAAGATGGGGGTTTTTTTCCTCTCCTTCTTCAGTCCACATGGGGAAGGCACTGCCTATTACTGACTAACCTCAGTTATGGACTCTGGGCTAGTTTGATATAGCATGTAGCATTTTGTGGTCTGTCACATCTGTTATCATGCTGCTTGGCTTTCCCTTGATGTGGTTGACCAATATGGAAATGCCTATGAATATGATGCATGCAAACAGTTCTTTGCCCATAGCAGCATCCCAAGCAGTACTTTCGCTGGCTTCGCATTTACCTCCTGTAACATGATTTATTTAGTTGGCAGTTGGAATGGTCCCTGCTGTGAGGTTCATGTGCTCTTTCTCCAGTGCTCACGTTCCCTTTCTGTTATATGCCCTCAACAGATGTGAGAAACAATAAGGAGACATATGATGCAAATGTCTTACACAGGGCATGAACTCAGCCTGTTTCACAGACTGCCCAGGTAAAATATGAGCTGTCATGAGGTGTAACTAATCATGTTGTGGTGTAAGATATTTAATAACTTATGAAAGACACATGTTTATGAACTGCAAACAGACTAAGACTAATGAATGGAAGCCCATTTTCAGCAACAGATGTGATTTAAGTGTTTCCCCCTCACCTTTGAGGTGCTCATTCCTCATCTCCTGCAAGAGATCACTGGTCCTTGGTTGTGCCCCTTCAACAGAGTGACTGCACCATTCACCAGATCTATGTATGTACCTTTCTCAAAAAATAATAAGAGGCTGTGTTTTTTGAAAACTGTATCATTTCCCAGATCACACAAGCAGTGTAACTTACACAAATAAGGGGTGTGTGTGTGTGTGTGTGTGAGATAACCTCTTGGAGAAGAGCCAGAAATAATTGTCAGTGAGTGGGAAATTGGCAAAGGCACGTCTTAAATCAGATTTGCCTCAACCAGAATAGTAATATGGAAACACATTCTTACACTGTGGCGATGCCTAAAACATACTGTGTACTAACAGACCATAACCCTGTAACAAACATGCATAATTCCATCCAGAACATACAATCTAAGGAGATAAAAAGATGGTGGGAAAGAGATACTCTTTGCAATTAATTAAGCCATCAATGAACTCTTATGCTTTATTAGATGCAAAACTATTTTAATGCTATCTTAAATATATTTAAATGATATATTACATACAGTCTTCTCACCTACCCTCTTTTTTTCAGCACCATTCACAGGCATTCTTAAACAATATTCCAAAACCGGAAAAGATTCACAGTTTTTCTTTCAAACTAGAAGTATCTAAAATTAAGGGGATGATGTAACATTATGAACACAGAGTTGGGAAAAATAAATAAATTGCATAATTGCTCCATGTTCCTCAGTTTCTAATAAATTTTGATTACACAGTTGAACGGAGAAGAAATCTATCAAAAAGCTGTGTAAATATAAAATTGGGGGGTTTTAATTACTATTTTGAGACAAGTCAACTTTTGGGTTTATAAAATAATGAATGTTTCAACAAGAAAACATATATTTGCATAAAGCAGATAATATGTAAACAAGAAATTCATAAAATGTGGCTTGCAATGTTTCAAAACACACAATAGCAAACCACTGCTCTCTGATCTTGGCATTAGCCATGGTGTTTTCACAAATCATAAATCAAGTGTTATTTTTGCCTTGCCGTATGAGACGGAGCCATCTAATTCAGACCACAGGAGGCCCCCACAGAGCAGGCAAAAAAGCAAACTTTCACAGCCTCCCTGGATTTCATATTGCGAGATGTGCAGAATGTCTGCTCTGTGGTCTTAGCATGCAGAGGAGACTCACAGCTGACGATGAATAGAGCATTAGCAGTTCTATCTAGAAGCAGACACAGAGACTATACTTTGGATGCCGATAAACAACAAAGCTCAGTAAAATAGAGATAGTGACTTTAAATCAGTTATTAGAACACTAAGTATAGTACCTTTCACACTTTGAAATAATTTCTATAGTAATAAAAGTCACTGTGACTATATAGTACCATTGTTGCAAATCTCATCTATTCCTCTCTTGTTTATAAGTTCTGCTGTAATAATACTTTGCCCATCAGAATTCATTGAAATGCATTTCATTATCCCAATCAGCCCCCTGAGTCACTGCTTTATTGTATTACATTTCCTTCCTACTGTATTTGAACTTTCTTCTAATACTAAAGCTGATTCCGAGCCCATTACAACCAGTTGCAAATTAGCTTTTATTCTACTCTGACTGCTGAAGTGTGTTTTAATAAATTCATGCCAGTAATTTTATAACCTAATATTCATGCACTTTATCTATTAATTACTCTGCTCTAAATTAATCTAGTTATATTTCTGATTTATTTCATGCTTTTTCTTGGTCCCAGGGTGGGCTAGCATCCTTCCCATTCTCATGAGCATGGGCAGTATTATTACCTTCTCTCTCATTTTAGGATTAGAAATTAGCATGATGTACCAATGTTTTATAAGGGGAAAGGAACACACTGGTTTTTATGGGCATGTTTTCTTGGGAAGACACTTTGGCATTAACCTGGAAAAGCTCTACAAGTGTGATATATGCATATACACAAGTAGAAAACATAGTCATGAACAATTTCTTGAGAGCAAGAAGGAAAGTCTAGCTCCCCAGTTAGCACCAGCTAATCTTGCTACATGCTCTTGGAGAAGTTAACTGCATAGTCCCCTCACCATTCAGCTCTTCCAGTCGACACCAGCATACACATAGTCACTGGATCTCCAAAGCTCAGGATTGTGTTTGCAGTATTTATACCCATTTCACAGATTTGTAGTACACTCATAAGAGAACTATGCCCTAAAGCAGTGAGTGGCAGGGCGGGAGATTATATAGAACTGCTTTAGCAATGCAATTAGAATAATTTCATTTCTACACTTTCCAGTACTGTTTCTTCTTCTAGAAAAATTAATTCATGTTATAATATTGTTTGTTGATTAAAACCCTGCCTTGAATCAGAAGGACAAGTAATGTAATGCTAGGTTGTTCGACAGATGTCTGTTAGTGTATGAAGACATATTTATATGTCTTCATCTAGCCAGAGAGGAGCTCCATTAAGAGAGAAACAGGAGGAGAGGAGTCAGCAAGTCCTGTTTTTCAGCTGACTGACTTTCCACTGTGAAAGATTTTGGGGAATATCTTCTTTGAGAAGTTCCCACACCTCTGAGGCTGTCAGCGATGCTGAGACTTTAGAGGGTTATGCGGTTAGACGGGGGAGCACACAGTCTTCATCTCACAACATTTTCTATACATTTGCTGAGATAGAGTTTTATAACAATCACTTTTTCCTGTCCTTGCTTACATTTTCCAGGTCAACTTTTGTAGCATGTTAAAAGTAACGAAACAGACCTTGCTAGTGAAATTGCAGCAGCAACACATACAGTGAATGCACATGGGTGCTGAAAGTGGGAACAGAGTCAGGGCCCACATTTAGTTCCTTTTTTCTCTTTTTTTCTCTGAATCATTCAAATGCCTTGTTAAATAGTAGGGAGAAAATATATATCATTATGGGGCTAATTCCATTACTTCCACAAATATATTCCCTCATGCCAGTATTTTATATCTAAGACTCATGCATGCAAGGGCATAGAGAATAATACTGAACTTTGACACACTGGTATCTTGCCAAAAATTTCATTTTCAGGGGATCTTAGTATGCCCTGCCTTTTACAGCAACAAATTTTTGCCTGTCTGGTCTCAGAACAAAAGCTTTAGCTGGAGGTAAAACTTTCCTCCCAGCATGTGATGCTAAGGGCACTGCTGCCGTGTCCTGGGTCCTTGCTGACTTGCCTGTACTAACTAGTATCCCATGTGTTTCTAGTACAGTATGAACTGCTCATACGACTAAAGTGTCGAGAGAAAGTTGCTTCAGAAGTGTCTGTGAAGATGAATTCTGCAGGAATTACTTGGTAGGGGATATGGTTAAACTAGTTCTGCAGTCACAGTCTTACTCTATAAGAAAGTGAGACTGAGATAGGGAGAGTGGATCAGGAAGAACATCTGTGGAGAACTCCAGAAAAGAAGAAAGACTCTGAAGAAAGAAGGAAGATGTAGATGTATTCTACCGCAATGAGAAAAAAAGAAAGAACATAGATGTCTCAAGCAGACTAGTCGGAGAGAGAAAACAAAATGGAAGAGAAAAGAAAACCATGAAACATTTTTTAAGCATGAAATAATTGTTAGTGTAATTTAATATATTCATATTTCACTGTTTTCTGTTAGATTTACATTTCAGACAATGAGAAAAAATACACTGTTTCTAAGAACTGCTTTTACTACTTCTTTCAAGACCATTCAAAATCTGAGTTCCACCTATACTTTTTCTATTTTTATCTTTTAACTCTGCATCCTTGTCCTCCAGAATACCTTTATGGAATCAAGACAAATCACTAGAATTAGAATAACAAGTTCTTCTTGTGTCCCTCAGACAGTGTTGATCTTTAGGCAGCTGAAGTCTCAAAGTGTTAATTTATACTGGAAATAATTTTACGAGTAATTCCAAAGAGTCAAATATTATCCTTCTCCCCTGACTTATCATATATCTGCACTTAGAAAAATGCTGCTCTTTAGATAAAAAGATTCACTTTTTCCTTAGCATATTTTTTTTTTCCCGTTTTATTTTCCATGGCAAACCCTCTGAGCTCAGGTTGACAGTATCTTTTAAGGTTGACCTTTTCCACTAGATGGCACATGGGGCCACATGAGTGGCAGGAGATACACGGGCTGCTGGACCATGATGTAAAACGCATATAATGCTTAAAAAGGAAATATTTAATTCAAGAGCAAAACTACTGCTAACTGGAGTAGCTCCATTCGCTTCACCTGTATATCCTGACCTATAATAGAAAACAATTAGTATGTACTGCATATAAATTTGTTTTCTAAGCTGTGTTATTTCTCATCTTGGAAGTGCAGAATTGCTGTGTTTAATATAAAAGCGTCCCATATATTATACCCTAACACCTCATTCTTAATAGGTCCTTATAGACCATTGGTAAGAAGATTTGAGCATCAGATAGAATTGTACCTGGTTACCATATCAAAATATTAGTAAAGGAGTGTACAAGAAAAGTGCAATGAATAAAACTATGCAGATGGCTTCAGTGAAAAGAAATAAAAATGAAGCACATCATTAATTCTTTGGAGATCTGATATCTCTTTAAAACTGGCCTGAATTACGGTATTTGCTTTTAGTTCCTCCAAAACTCTTCAGTGATAATTACTGAAGCCTATACTTACCTAAGAATTTCTGAGCCAGAATTTGTATATGCTTTTTTGCTGCCAGAGGACTGGTTGCCCAACAGCCTTTGACTGCCCATCTGCTGTTGGAAGAACCAGGTATTCAAGCATATCTGATAGATCAATTTAGAAAAGCTTGCCTGACCTGGAGGGTGAGAACCCTGGAGGTAAAACTTCTGGGTGAAACTCAAGCCCATTATGTGTCTGGGAGCCAAAGAAATTGCCCCTCTAAAGACCCACTTGTTGCTTTAATGGCTCAGATTACATCTGTCTTATACCAAATATAGTGTCTTCTTTCATTTCTTGTCTCAGGCCACAGTGGAATTGATGATAGCTGGGAAGCTGTCCAGCTCACTAAACGAAGTCCATGACTACATTCCACAGGGTCCATGACACCCAGGTCCTCCACACTGACATTTTCCCCATATGGAAAGTCTTTAAAGAGATTTGCACTTAAAAGCCTTTATGTCAGTGGTGCAATCACATAACATCTGATGCTGTAGAGTGATTTCAAGCTCTTTTTTGTCCTGAAGTGAACTCTAAGCAGTCTCTAAAAATAGGGGTTTTTTCTTATTATCACATTCACCATTGTGCTGTTTATGACTTTTGCAGTTATCAAGACTCTACAATAACCACTATCAAAAACTGGCACAAACCAAACCATCCTAGTGCTATCTTTCTTTCTTCTTTGGCTTTTTGCCCAGGCTAAGGAAAACCTAGAGTAAGTAAATGTGACTTTTATCTAAGATACAAATCTGAGCTGCAGAGGAGGTGACAATTCCCATGGCAAGGGCTTGCCATGAGAAATGTTCAGTTATTTCTTACCCAAAAGAAAAGAGCTGACAGGAGTCGTCAATAAGATACTTGATTTCAAATACTATGCAGAGGCAAAGATGCATGGCACAGAGACTGAATGTTCATGCCAGCCGTTCCCACATAAAAAGGAAGAACTTCTTGAGATGAGTCAGATCTTTTAAGTGGTCTCTAGAATTCATCTGGAGAGCAGACTGTTGCAATTGCCCAGCTTTGTGATATGAAGGCAGTCACTAGCGCTGCCCTAGGAACACAACATGAAACACATGAACATGATACGGTCATCTCCTGAAGACAGCACACACACAAGCTCTGCAGTGCTCTCCACCATGCCATCAGTGCCTGCTGTGCCCCATCTAACCCTCAAAATTGGCCACATCAACCGTTGCTTAGATTTTCTTGCCTAAAGACTCCAGATGGGCATCCAGGTCTGAATGGGATGGACCCAAAGAACATGAGCATCAGCAACACTCTTCATCATGAAGAAAAGGCCAGCCTGGAAGCTGCCTGAACAGGAATGAAAATACCTGCTGGGTAGCAGAGGTAAAACACGCTGTGCTGTAGTTGTCTATGAACCACCACCCGTTTTTGTGCTGCACAACTGGGTGACATCAGTTTGCCTGTTTTGAAAAAAAACTTTGATCTGTGAGATAGCACGTAAGCCAAAACTGTGAATGATGTGAAAGATAAGAAAAACACTGTTGACATGCTAGGAGTTAGTAACTCAAGGACTTAAGAGAAAAATTCCATTATGATTTAAACTGTGATCTGAGGTAGAAATTAATAGAAATCCTGGAGACACAGGAAAGATCAAGGGAAGGCCTATTCCAACTTCTCTTGCCTGACTGGTGACCCCCTGGACAGGAGGCAGCCTGACTTTCTGGGTGCCTGCACTGGGATGGTAAGCATGTTTATGCTTAGGCTAGTAGAATGTGAATCTCATCTGTCTCTCCTCTGGGTATTACCCAGGGAAAAAAATGCTAACTACTCTTAAATTTATTTATTATACACACTTAAGAGTTTCAACTCAGCTACGCTCTTGGTCAATGCTGTTACTGAGTGGTATGGTCGCAAAAACTGAGGATTCTCTGCTCAAAATATGTCTATCTGAAAAGCCAGTCTAGAGGAGATGGTCTGAAAAGAGACAACAGGAGTAATCAAACCCATAGGCTCTGTATTTTCTAGCACACACCAGAGTGGGAGCACCTTAAACCCATCTTCCACAGCTCTGGGAGTTAACCCCTGCACCACTGGCTTAATCAGAGCTGGAATTGCCAGTAGTCATTTGACTAGAGAGAAACATACCTCTTCATCATTGCTAACACGGACACTCAAATGCTAGCCTGAAAATACGGTTATATGTAATGAGCACCAATTTACGGTGTTCCTGAATTTTCCCTGCAGGCCAAATATGTTGAGAAGGAGACAGTAGCAAGAAGTAACCCTAGAGGAACTGTTAGGACATCTTTGAAATGCACGAGCAATGATGTACCACTATGCTTTCTGTCCCCCCAGCAGGCGTAAAATAAGCCCCTAAAAATCAATCCCTGCCACTGTTGCTAGACCCAACAAATGAATTAGCTGTAGTTTCTAATCATCTGCATAAATGACTGCCAAAAAAGCTAATGAAACTGGCATGAGCACTTGATCACCGTCCAACAGCAAAGTATATCAACAAAATAAACACACTTAGTCCCTACACTAGGTATGGTAGAACAGTTTGTTGAAAATGATCCTGGGAATCAGATAAAATCATATATTATTGGAACTGGAACAGTTGTTCTTGTTTTCTGGAGGTTAAAAGGAACAAAAAACTTGAGAGACACAAAACACTGATAACTTAGGAATATTAGCCTAGATCTAAACAACTGCAGTTTCTGACATTCATTTCATAGTCAAATTAATTATTGGTGGAGTAGTTCATAAATAATAACATAAAAGAGACACTTTAAGTGGTCAGAGACTGCTTACTCAGCATATCTTGAATCTTGCTCTGTGAGCATGAATGGAGTGTGAACGAAGCTTTTATTTTTATCCCTGACTGCTCACTCACTGTTTCAGTGGAGTCCAGCTAACTGCAGTGTCACAGGTCTGAAGAGATTTTCAGGATTTTCTTCTTCCCAGAAAATTTCTTTTAAACATAAATGGTTGAAGAGGATTATGCACAGTTAGGTAAACCTCTTCTGAAATACAAGCAGGTTTTCCACCTAAAACCTGCCTTGTTTCCTAGAAGTTTGTTTTGGAGGTTGCTGAGGACTAGAGAAAGCTAGTGAGCTTTTTGCCTAAGGAGACCACGGTGTGCAAGGGCTGCATAGACAGCAATTGTACTCCTGCGTGTCCAAGGAGCCTCATTTAGCATCTCTGCAACTGGAGCCCAGAGCTTCTCAAGTCCTTAATGCACAGCAAGAGCCCAAATGCCCAGGAAGACACAGAAGCAGCTCAAATGCTCAGAAATCGTAGGCTTCCCTTTCATCCCTGCAGAAATATGTCTGGAGAACATGTCTGGAGAATATGTCTGGAGAATAGGTCTGGAGAATATGTCTTATGAGGAGCGACTGAGGGAACTGGGCTTGTTTAGCCTTGAGAAGAGGAGGCTGAGAGGAGACCTGATCACTGCCTACCAGTACCTGAAAGGAGGTTGTGGAGAATGGGTGTTGGTCTCTTCTCCCTAACAACAGATGATCGGACGAGGGGGAATGGACTCAAGCTGCGCCAGGGGAGGTTTAGATTGGACGTAAGGAAGAAGTTCTTCACCGAAAGGGTTATCACACACTGGAACAGGCTGCCCAGGGAGGTGGTGGAGTCACCATCCCTGGATGTGTTTAAGAGACGGGTGGATGAGGTGCTGAGAGATATGGTTTAGTGGTGGACAGATACGGTTGGACTGGATGATCTCTAAGGTCTTTTCCAACCTAGTGATTCTATGATTCTATGATCCCTGTTTTCTTTCTCTGCTTCTTCCCAGTTTACATATCCTGACAGATCTGTAACTGTCGTGGCAGCTGTATTTTCTTCAGGGCGGGGGGAGTGGGTTGGGGGGGTGGTGCGGTGCGGGAACGTCAAAGTCACTGAAAACACACAGTTTACTTTTTTATCTTTTTTTTTTTTTTTTTGGTAGAGTTCCTATAGGCCAGGTTTTGCATGAAAGCTTTCAAAACTTTGAAACTTCCTTCAAAACAGATGTGCGAAATGACATCACCAGGTATTTAGAATTCTGTCAGATATTTTAATTTCTTTTGAAGGTAATGGAAAATGGGCTAAGAAGGTAAGTTATTCCATTTTTCACGGGGTAAAAAAATGGATCTTATTGCTTCATATCCCTGTAAGAGCATTGTTCAACAACTTAAAGTTCCTTGGTTATACAATAGGTATATTATTAATATTGAAAGTGTGTTATGATTTGTTGCAGAACTCCTTTTAATAACCATGAAGTCATAAATATACCTGGGCTAAGGAAATTCTCATTTCTCAAGGTTTTTGTTGTTATTCACCTGCAGTGAATATTTGCCTGTAATATCCTCTCAGTCTGGGCAGTGGTGATGAGCCCTGAGAGGTTTCTCTGATGAGGATATGTGTGTGAACTCTCCCTTCAGTTTTGCATGGCCCAGAAGTGCAAATGTACGGTGCTTGTTTCCAAGAATCTCATATTAGTAAGTACAGCAAACTAAAACCACAGGGAATGTAAACAGCAGTAGGGCAAATGCAAAGCCATATTCTCCTATCTGGCTTCTCATAAATATGAGATCATTTTTACTTCCTTGTTTATTAGGGTTTCTGAGTGCTTTTTCATGTTGTTGACCTTGAGAGTTTTCAAGGACTTTACTTCACACCTTTCCTCAGTATTAACTTGATTTCTATTTCCCCCTCTTTCCCCCGC
>NW_010258317.1:11529-39237 GCF_000690775.1 Eurypyga helias
CCCCTTCCCCCCCATATGTCTTTTATTCTGTGAATAGGGCATGAACCATGAAACTAGAATTACAGTGTCAAACATGATTTTTATGCATTTTGATAGAATTTCATCTGAAAATATAGAGCAAATGAGCATGAATTTTATTATTATTTATACCAGTGCAGCAGAGAAAACCAATTAAGCTATCTAACAGAGTTCCCAGCAGAATTACTGGAAAGAGATTGAGAGCAGGAGCCTGGTTTAACTGTTCTCCATGTCCCCTGAAGGAAACTATTTCTCTCCACTGCAAAGGAGTTAGAGATTGACTTTGTGAATGACTCAATCTTACCCTATCTGTTGCAGCTTCAGGGTCCTGGAACTGGTCCAGCCCAGTGGGTGCCCTCTGGGCTCCTCCAAATACCACCCACTTCCAGGCAGAAGAGCAAAGAACTGAGAAACCCTTCCACCTGTTAAAACATATGGACAGTATAGCAGGGATTCCCAGCTGACCAAATCTGACCCTTTCTAAGCTCCTCCGTACAGGCAGACCAATCTGGTGGGCTCAGGGCACACCAGAAAAAGAGAATCATTCTTTTACTCCTTCCTACATTTTCCATGACTTCTGGCATTTCACAACAGAGGATCTGGGATTCCTAATGATGTTTCTAAGCTTATTTCAAAGAAAATGAAACCTTCTGAGAGTAAGAATTTTTATGATAAATTGGTTTTGTGCTGCTATACATTTTTCACATATAAAAATATATTTCCTTGTCTTATAAAACATATTGCTACATCATAAAAAAGTGTTCAGTGGTCATGAAGAGTATCTGATCATATGGGCTTCAAAACATAACTTGAAAACAGTACAGAAACATTTAGAGGTATGTCTTCAGTTTGTTTAGCAATCAATTGCTAATGGTATTAGAAAACTTCTGCCACAGTAGCAGAGGATGCCAGGCAAACAGTTGGATGGCTTAAACTGGAGGAGCAGTAGCAGCTGTATGGCAATAACAGTATGTATGGCAATAGCAATATGTTATAATACTCACTCAATGTTTTACTGCTTATCTGCAATGGTGCTGTCAGCAAACCTACAGTACCCAGGAGCACCAAGCCTAGTGGCGTGCAGATGATACACTTTTTCTCACATGGTCAATAATCAAGTGCGTAGAGATAAAATTACCACATAAGTAAGAGAAGATATGCCACTTCTAGAACTGTAGATCTGATAACTCATGGCAATTTGTGTTCTCGTCTTCAGTAAGAGGACCATAACTGTCTCTACTCCCAAATATTTTATTTAAATACCCATGAATTCCAAGTGGACAATCATATTTACAAATAACTTCACAATCCTCTCTATATTTATTAATAATATCCTATGTATATTTATTTTTCATATATTATGTGTGTACATATACTCAGCTAGAATTCTGCTCAGGACCAAGAAGAATGACCTAGAGAGCCACCATTTTGAATCACAGCTTCTATGAGGTGATGTAATCCTGCAGGACAATTGTGACAGCTCTAAGATCTTGGGAAAAATTCTTGATAGACATCAATTTTAGATTTTCAACAGGGCAGTTACCTTAGGTCCCTCAGGATCCCCCTTAGGTATACACACTGACTATATGGGTAAATCACTCCTAGACTTCTTGCTTTACTTCATCAAAGAGCTTCTGTCACTTCCTTTGTCATACACCTTCTCCAAATGTAAGAGAAGATCAGGTTCAAGACCACCTGAGGAACCTGAACACACATAAATCTGTGGGACCTGACAATATGCAGCTCAGTGTCCTGAGGGAATTGGCTGATATAGTTGCCAAGCCACTGTTGGAAAAGTCATGGCAGTCAGGTGAAGTCCCTGGTGAGTGAAAAAAAGGGAAAAATTGCACTCATTTTTAAAAAGGGTAGAAAAGGGGACCCTGGAAACTACCAACCTGTCAGCCTTCCCTCTGTGTCTGGGCATATCATGGAACAGATCCTCCTAGAACCTATGTTAAGGCACATAGAGGCCAGGGAGGTGATTCAAGACAGCCAGCACGGCTTCACCAAGGGCAAGTCCTGCCTGACCAACCTAGTGGCCTTCTGTGATGGAGTGACTACATCAGTGGGCAAGAGAGGAGTTACAGATGTCGTCTACTTGGACTTCTGTAAGTCAGAAGTCCATTGGTCCCCCACATCCTTCTCTCTAAATTGTGGAGAAGTGGATTTGATGGGTGGACTGTTCTGTGGATGAGGAATGGGTTAGATGGTCACAGGCAGTGAGTAGTGGTCAGCAGTTCAATGTCCAGATGGAGACTGGTGACAGGTGGTGTCCCTCAGGGATCAATATTGGTACCAGTACTGTTTAATCATAAGTGACATAGACAGTGGGATCAAGTGCACCCTCAGCAAGTTTGCAGATGACACAAAGCTGAGTGGTGTAGTTAACATACTTAAGGGATGGGATGCCATTTAGAGGAACATGGACAAACTTGAGAAGTGGGCCCATGTGAACCTCATGAGGGTCCTGCACCTGGGTTGGGACAATCCCTGTTATCAATACAGGCTCAGAGATGAATAGATTGAGAGCAGCCCTGAGGAGGAGGATTTGAGGGTACTGATGGATGAAAAGCTGGACATGAGCCATTAGTGTGTGCTGGCAGCCAGAAAGCCAACCGTAGCCTGGGCTGTATCCAGAGAACCATGGCCAGCAGGTCGAGGGAGGTGATTCTCCCCCTCTGCTCTGCTATCGTGAGACCCCATGTGGAGTACTGCATCCAGTTCTGGGGCTTTCAACATAAGAACATAGACCTGTTGGAAGGAGTCCAGAGGAGGCCACGAAGATGCTCAGAGGGCTGGAGCACCTCTCCTATGGGGAAAGTCTGAGACAATTGGGCTTGTTCAGCCTGGAGAGGAGAAGGCTCTGGGGAGATGTTATATCACCTTCCAGTACCTGAAGAGGCTACAAGAATGGTGGAGGGGGACTTTTTAGAAGGGCATGTAGTGATAAGACAAGGAGTAATGGCTTTAAACTAAAATACGGCAGATTTAGACTAGATATAAAAAAGAAATATTTTACAATGGAGGTGGTGAAACACTGGAACAGGTTGCCCAGAGATGTGGTAGATAGCCTGTCCCTGGAAATGCTCAAGGTCATGTTGGATTGGGCTCTGAGCAACCTGATCTTGTTGAAGATGTCCCTGCTCATTGCAGGGGAAGTTGGACTAGAGGACCTTTAAAGGTCCCTTCCAAGCCCAACTATTCTATGATTCTAGAAATCTAACTAAGCTCTCCACTGTTTACATACTGCTAAGCAAGCAAAGAAATCTGAACATACATCTTCAAACACTCTGATAATATGAAATCTGAAGGATCATGGAAAATAGTATGTGTGAAAGACACAGGAAGATAAGGAAGATTTCTCTGGAAAAAAAGAAAGACAAGAATGGTGAGTAATATCTTTGTCAATAGCTACTGGGCACATAACAAATTAAGTGAGTCAGCTTGCAGTTTAAGATCAGCCCTGAGAATTTAAATGAGTTTTGCTCAGGAAAAGTGAACCTGCCTGAAAATGTTTTCAGTTTTTAAATTTGCAGATCAAAAATTTGCACTGCATAGAGTGCTTAACCATTCTGGAGTTAGAGGCATCTGAGTCTTTAAGCGTGTTATACTAGGGCTCCCAAGGTCTAGGATACAGTTAAGACTACCTCAGAAAAATACGAAGGGCAGAGTGTTTACGGCCCTCCCTCATGCATCTTTTCAAATGTACATGCTGCAGATCCAGTTGTCATCCAATCTACTCTCTCTTGAAATGAAAAGCTGGAAGGAGCAGCAAGCAAGTTCAAGGGGAACACAGGGAGAGAGGAGGGCAAAAGCTGAGCTGAAGACGATGTCAAACACTGTAAAACTTCTGCGTTCAGCTACAAACTTGGAGGGAGTAGTGATAGAAGTGCTGGCTCCCTGCTGCGTCAGTGGGAGTCTTACTGCCCTCCACTGCAGACCTGCTCTCCCCGCACACACACCGTGGGCTGAAGCCCAGCTGTTGGCTCCCACCAGCCCTAGCCAATGCTCGGTGGATGGCATGAGAGGCCAATTTAATTCACTAAAACTGCAGAAAACAAATCTAGCAAAAAAAACCCCAATCAAACAACAAAAAAAGGTTATTTGTTTGCAAGGTTAGTAGGCTGATCCAGCTTACCGTCTGATGAGTATCATAGTGACACAAAGGAGGAAAAGATCAAGCAGCTGGGAGCAGAGGCAAGGGGAGGAAGGAACAGAGTAGGCAGGAGAGGGACTGACACCTCCTGCATTTACTGGAAGCAAGCCCTTAGTTTAGCTTAGCAGTAACGTGAAACCATACCCTGGGTATGTCTACCCTGACTAAGTGTCACTGCTATGTGAGGACAGTGCAGAATGAACAACGTATATCTCCTAAGACCAGTTTTTCAGGCCCTCTGCTGATTCAAACAGGCATCACCACACCAATTTGGGTTTATAGGTTGTTTGTAGAGCCATGTTTTCAAAGTCATACCCAGCACAGTAAGAACTGAAAATGGCTATTGGAAAGAAGGGAACAAAAGGAGATGATCATTGTCATTCTCTGCACACCTCAACAGGAGTCATGGCTCTGTGTCTGAGAAATCCCATTCTAGAAAAAATGTATGTATTTGGAAATAATTTTCTGCTGATATATATACTGTGGAAAATCCTTGGTGTATGTCCTATTGGAGTTCAAGAGAAATCGGCAAAATCTGCACACACACTGTGCCTAAGGTTAATGATGTCAGATCACGATGGTCCTTTCTGTTATTCCCTTTCAGATCAGCAGACAAAGTAAAGGCTGGAGCCTGCAAACCGTGAAGTCGACGTGAGGCCGGCCCCTGCCAGGTTTACAGGATCAGCCCATATGTCTCACAGAAGGGGAAATGGCAACGTCGTGATGATGCCATAGGTGAGAAATCTGAAGTGTAAATCTGGTGGCAGAGGCTGAATTTGACACAGCCCACAGGATCCCTGTAGTTGGTGATGCTAAATGTATTTCATCTTCATAACACATTTGAAAACTTCATTTTCTTTCAGAAGAGAAAGAAAGAATACAGGGGGATGAGAGAAGCACCCGGCTGTAAGATTATAACATGCTTGTTAAAAATGAAGGTTTTTACATGTTTTAATGGAGCTCTATGGTCAAGAAAAGTGAATAGTTATACCAGTGGGTTCTACATACACAAAGTATTTATTAAAAACAGCAAACATACCAAATATTTCTGAATGTAAAAACAACATGGCATTTATGTCCATACCTAACCTGAGAAACCTTTGACTGAATGCTAACAACCTACACTGATTGAAAATCTGGATACCTGTAGTAGCAAAATAAACCTCTGCTTTGTACATTTCTTGGCACTGGGGCTTAGATCCTCAAAAGGACACAAGGGACCACAGCACCAAGTGTTCAATGCCCAGCCTGTATGTGCCAGCCTGCATTGTAGTGATCGGTTAGGCACCAGGCTTGTACAGCACATGGGAGAGGTAAACTGGTGAAAATGGAATAACCCACTGCCAACAAGCAGAATAAAGCTGAATAAACTGCCCAGCACCAAATGCTGCTTGTAATCAATATTCATTGATCCATAGAAATGACAGTAAGTTGATAATACAGTGTCTGGAAACTCAGCTGAAGTCTGTGTGCTAATAAATACCTGCTTTACGTGGACACTTATAACACTGGTAGCATCTCTGGTCTCTGCCTCAGGATGCCCAATAACCTGGGCACTCTGAGAAGCAGAAGTGCAGCCTGCAGTCTGTCCCAGGTGGAATGAAGGAGGGACTTCTGTTGCTGACCCTCAAGCAAATGACGTCATGCCTTGTATTATTTACTTTGAAAACATCTAGTCTTTTTTTTTTTTTTTTATTTGTATTAACCCAGTTTTCTGTATTGAACATTAATCACAACTTGTCAGTGTAACCTGGAGGTACCCAAATGCAGCATTTTCCAAACCCACCTGCCATGACTCTGTTTTAACAACGACCCGAGAACATCCTGGACATTCCCTTGTCTGCTTTACTGCTTTGGTGTTAACTCCCATGTTTTGTATCTTATCTAACAACTTCTGCATGACACAGTGGGTCCTCTGTGTTTAGGACCTCTTTTTAGATGAGATACATCATGTTTCCTTTCTTTATAACATCTATTGTCTGATCAAAGTAAGCTACTGGTCTTTTCTACTGTGATGATCCCAGAAAATCCATATTGCATCATATTACATGTAGGTTTATTTAGAATACCTGCTGTTTCATTTATCAGCTTTTCAGAACTATAAGATAGAAATTATTGCATCCCTTCCTCAAAGGAGTGTTAACTATTTGAGTAAAATAAGTTTTAGCAACCTGCTCTCCAAATCCTCAACCTTATTGACAGTCTTTTCTTTACCTCCATTTTCTACACTATTGTCTCTAATGAAGTGTCCTGGCTGGTGTAGTAAGACGTAATCAAGTGCTGCCTCTGTTAGCAGGATTTTTTCTCCATTCAGTACCTGGGAATTTCAGAGTGTCTTATAGTGACATGGGACTTCTCATGGGAATTCTGATACTTTTTTTCTCTAATAGTATTCTAAATATCTCTACCCGTATTCAAACTCGGTTGTGGGTATTTATAGCAGAGTCTGATTCCCACTGCTACACAGGAGAAGGGCTTTTTTTTTTTGTCTTCCCCTTTTCCTCACTTTCCCTTAAAAATATTTAGACTCAATAAAATTCTATATTACACTTTATCTCTTCTTTTTTCTTTTCAAATTTTTACATAATGGCTTTAAAAGCCCCACAATTGGTGTTATTTTAAGAAATAAAAATCAAACTATCACAGGTACAAACTAGCATTATGCAATGCATTTACTACAACTTAACTGAAACGGTTGCATAAATGGTGTGCCAGCTTTTGTCTGATGTCCCCATGAGTTTGCCTGTGAAAGACAGAGGGATCTGTGGGTACTCTACTTCTCTTACAATCAGGCTTCAAAGCTCTTTGTTTCTCCACTGCTGAATCATTGTTCCATTAACTCTCAGTCTTGAGCCAATATCAAGCCAGTGCCATCATAAACTCATTTTAATTCATAAATTAACTGGTAAACTGCGTTCTTTCAAGGCATACTTGTGCATGGCCTTCCCTTTGTCTCTGAACTGCAAAAGCAACTGTACTATCACATTGTCCCACAATGTGAACATAAGTGGAGAAGCCTGGTAGGACCATTTAGATTTGGAATGTATTCAACGTTTCTGGGGGGGAAATCAGCAACAAATCTAGATGGGTCTTTCTCAACAATTAATTCAGTATTAAAACCATGCTCCTTTCCATCCCTAAGTGTCAGCGACAGAAACTAACAAACATGCGAATAAATTGCAAAACCTCACACTTTATTCTATGCTCTCCTACAGCACCATCTGGAATTAGAAACAGACTTTAAACCATTAGCCTATTTCATTTTGTAAAGATAGTCCTGTAACACACAGAAAACATTAAGGAGATATTTCTTAAATTTTTAAAACTAATTTCCAAGCTAATATGAAAGTTATTACTTGAAGCTTAATATTATCATATGCACCTGTAAAGGTTGGTCAATTACAAGTTACCCATAAACCCTTTTTTGTTATTTTAACATCATAAATAGTAATCTGGCATTAAATATTTGTGATCTGGGCCAGTAACCTTTTTCAGTCTCACAGGACTTTTTTTAATTAAACTATATCTTTGTCCCATGTCTATAATCCTCTCTTTGACATTTTATATACAAGACACCTTGCTGCAAAAAGGTCAAGCAGTACAGTTATAAATGGAAAAGAGATTAAAAGTATTCTCAAGCCACAGTGATCTAAAAGAGAGTTAAATATGGAGTGTTCTTCACAGGCTTCCTTAGATGAGTTAAGAGGAAACCCTGTTGGCAGATTTTTATTATAAGAGCAGCAAAGCAAATGAAAATTATTTGACAAAAAAATGAATAATGCACAATTTTAATTTGCATATTGGAATAATTATCTGTAAAAGAACCCTATAGGGTTTCGTCTCCATAAAACTTTTATGCATACCATTGCCAAATGTGGCTTATGTTTTTATGTAATTTTCCCTTCTAACATAGTTTCATTATAAAAATAAAACCCCAAAACAACTACAGTAACATCTTGCTAGAGTTAATTACGTCTTCTTTTTTCTTTTTTTCTTTCCTGCAAAAGAAACATGATGGAAATAAAGAACTCCTTCCTGAAAAGTCTGTGAGAAATTCAAGAACAGGAAATGGCAAGAGATATTACAGGAGCCTGTGTAAGTCAGAGAAGGGTAGTTATAAAGGAGTGTAAGTAAACATATCCGCAGTAAAAGTGAGTGGCTTCTTTATTTTCATCAGAACATTAAGCAGAAATTGAAGGAACATTTTTCCCTAATATTCTCCAGCTGGCATATTATGACCTCAACTTGCTCACTCTATGCCACACCGGAATAGCTTTAATGGTGTACATGGGTACAACTAAACAATACATTACTTGTAATGTCTTAAGTAACCTAGCAAAGCATGGTACCCAATTGCCTAAATGCTGTTGTGTCTCTTTCAGCATCTACTTTGTTACCCCCAAGAGACCAAGCCCTGATCTGGAAACTCTTTACTGCTAATTTCTTTCTATCAATTTTATGTAGTCCAGTGAAAGAAGGATATTTCTTCTAACTCCTTGTCATCAGAGCACCAGTTGTTTAGATGCAAATGCTGGAGACAGCAGGGTTTACAATGACCTCTAGTTCTCCGCTTCACTTTTTGATGGTCTGTTAGTATGTGTGTTTTTTTGAAATGGTCCACTGACTGACTTAAATACAAAAGAGAGTTTTTACACTATCTGCTTAAGACTATATCTGAGGCACCTAACTGAGGTGTGATGAGGAGCTGTGCTCCCTGTAGTCTCTCCTCACAGTTATTCAATGCGCCTAAAATAGCTGAGCTAGTGAGGATACACAAAAAATCCCAGTGCAGCCCTAGTATTTGTGGGACAGTAAACTCAGAGTCAATATCCTTGTATTACAGAACCAAATTTACATCAGAGTGCTACTATTCAAAATCTTAAATATGAGATTGAATCTTGTGGCTTTTTTTTCCTTCTGCCACTTTAATCTTTTTCTGTCCTAAATAAAAGGTTACTTACTGTTTCCAATTTCTTTCAGCTGTTAGGAGATTGCATAAAGCAACTGAACTGTTGGTATCCAACAAATCCGGCTCCTGTCCAAAGAAACTAGACACCTTGTTTGTAGAACGTCATATATGACAGGGCTAGATTAGCAGCTCCAAGCCTGTTGATTCAGTCTTATTAGATCTGTGTGCTAACGAAATAAACATTCGAAAGAGAATCCATACCAATTTATAAGGCTGAAACTTGCCAGAAGTGTAAAGGCAGAGTAGAACAAATATGTGAGGCTCCACTACACATTAAAGATGTAGTGTGACAAATTGGACAGCCTCCCCACATGCACACAACTTCGTTACGCATGTGAAGACCTATCTGCTTACTTGTGTATGAGATTCCTGTTGTCTTCTCAGCTGTCCAGAATAAAAGCAAGCCTGTGACAGTCACACTTCACATACCTTAAGGCAGCTCTCGCTAGATGAGGGAGCTCCATTACAAAGGGTGTACTGCAGAGCTTGAGCTTTGGGCTTGGCATGCTGGGACTCCCTGTCTGATATCACTTACATGCTCTGGCACTCCTATGACTCAGGATTTTCTGCATCTTTCATAAAGCATCATACGTTAGAAATCTGTAAGAGGAAAACAAATGCCATTAATTATTTTTGTATTACTCAAAGTATGTTTCCACTGGAAAAGACAACTGTAACGGTATTTTAAGGATATTGTCAACATTGCAATGGTCCAGAATTGTTTTGAAACCAACAGATTCATCCACCTGAGATTAAATACATTACACTAAACTAAAAGCAAGCTGCCATAAAAAGTGTCTCATTTTTACCATTCTTCCAGTCTTCTCTCTTTTCTCGTCTTTGGTTGTTGCCCAACTCTGGAGTGAACTGATTCAGCTCACTAAACTGACAGAAAAATATTTGGTTACTGAGTTATCATTATTCATCTCTTTGCAAATGTTTTGTCTCTCTAAATCTGGTTTTCATGGGACCAGATAAGACCCACAGACAGTGCTAGGAAGTAGCTGAAACATATGACTGGGACCGAGGAGGAAGATGTAGGCTGCTCCTACAGTGGCTCAACAGTGACACAAAGCTTTTACCTCTGGCTCTCTTCTGCCCATTGTGATTCTCACGTGGTGTGTAGTTTGCCTTGGCACTTCTAGGTTGCACTCTTTCTTGTTGCCTTTGCAGGTGTTTAACTTGTTGCCTTTACAGCTTCTTTAACTATACGAGAACAAGGAATGTAATCATGTTATGATCACATTCTGGTTTTCTAGTCGTTCATGGGATCAGTGAGCCTGAAATTCGCCCCAAGCACCTATGGCATCACACTCCTGCTTCAATTTCTGTAACCATTCTAAACATGTCTGGGGTTTTTTCTGAACATATTGGCAAGTATTTGGCAATACTGTGAGTAGTAACACTATATTTATGAGAAGTGAGAGAACATCAAACATCAAAATGATATAAAGTATTATTTGCTAGTTTCTGTGAAAATGCTGAAACGGTGTTTTAGGAAAACTGCATTATTTCAGTATTTCTTGAGTACTGAATAGCAGTCACTATTCAGTTGACTAAACAAAGCCAGCTGTTGGCATTTCCAAAGCATAAGGAGTCCGATCTTCCCTCCAACTTCCACTCCTAAAGGCCTCAGGACTGTGTCACATCTGCCAGCCCCATGTGGATGCCTCAGATAGCCTCAAGGATAGCTCAGGTCACCCTGTGTTTTGGCAACTGGTTTGAATCCCGTGATCTGTTACGCAGGTCATGTGTCCACGGCTACACATAGATGTCTACATCCAGGTGTCTTTACCTCAAACTGAACCCCATCCTGAAAGTTCAGCTTATTTGGTAATCATAGGTGTATAGTGCCATTTTAGAGGTTCCAGAGTATCTCAGATATCTACATGGGGTTGGCAGATATAACATAGGATATATGAAAGACATCTGTGCCCTCTTGCAATGACAACTGGAGTCAAAGGATCCCTGAGATGGCACTAGGTTTTATGTTTAGACAAGTGAATTGGGTCCTGAGCTGTCCAGAGTCACAATTAGGCTCTGAAAGGAATTGTCTCAAAATATAGCAGCCTATACACTTTTCACAAGTTAGGGGTTTTTTTGTTTGTTTTGGTTTGGTTTTGTCTAGACTTTTTTCTTCAGTTAAATAATTTGGGCGTCTCTTTCTTCTAACTCTATGGCCACAAATCGGTGAATACTCACACTTTTCCCATCTGCTTCAAATTCCTGTAGCCTCAGCCTGCAGTCCCTCACATTGCTTTGCAGGTGTATGCTGCTCAAGGTACAGCTGTCTCTTGGTGGTCTGTGGCCAGGGAGCTGGCAGGAAAACATGCTCGCACCTCAAGTTCCAGCCAATATTTCCCCAGCCTTGCTTGCATGCTGTCCCTCAGAGGAAATGTTCTGTTTCACGTGGCTTCTGAGGAAGACATGGAGAAAAAGCAAGGGAAAAGGAAAGACTTCTCCCTGAGGCTGTCCACCTTGACAGTTGAGAATCAGCAGTTTAGAACTAGAAATGTAGAAACACTTCAGGAAGCACAATAGGAAAACAAAGAGTGTATTAGTTTCTTAATCACTGCTGCCTCCTATTTGAAATTAAGGAATGTATGAAACTGCAAAAATGTTTTTCCCTCTATGGAATTCAAACTATATTTCCTATGTGATAAAAAATTACTTTCCCACAATAATTTACCTTCCCATTCACATCAATATTCATACCCTAGTGAATGGCTTTAAACAGATTTTTCCATTGCATCTGTTCACAGAGCAAACAAATCTTTATGCATGTTCTTCAATTAACTTCACTTGGAGCAGACTCCATTAACATGTAAATGAAAAAGTCACTCTGGCTAGGTCTACAATGCCCTAGAAAGTTTCACTGGCCTATTTGGTTACAATTATGAAGAAATCATACCTTTAACAAACACAGCTAAACTGCCAAAAGCCCTAATATGGTGTGGTTAGTTTAAGAACTAATTTAATTTTCTACTGTCTCTCCTCTTGGAAAGTAGCAGCTTCTCATTAGTTATGTAACTATGACACAACTTTAAAACATGGTTATCTATACTTTGCTAGCTCAGCAACAAAAAGAATATCCCATAAATGTAACAAAGTCACCATTCTTCATTTTAAAGGTTAGTAAAAGCTATAAAGGTTCACTTTAAGCCAGAACTGAGGGTGTTATGATATCAAAACTTACATTCCTCTACCCCCACTGTTGTTGATAATCAGTAGGAACTGCAGTTACTCTTTTGATAAACACTCTTCCAGGTCTTAACTGTGATTACAGAAAGCAAGTTAGCACCTGCCCAAACTTACTTACAGTTCTGCTAATGAAAAAAAATCACACAAAGTGCTGGATTTAGCTGTAAACTACTTCCTGGAATCAATCTACTTCTTTCACAGGTCATCATAGGTTATGAGAGCCCTTCAGATGCAAGATTTTTGTGAAGTATTTTCCATCTAGTTATTCATTGTGTATAGCTTTGCATATTAACTTTAACGATGTAATGTGCCACAGAATAAGCCTATCTCCATTATTCATCATGATTTTCACAATTCTTTTTCTGCAACACTCTCCAACAATTTAATATCATTTTTAAAAGTAAATATTCTACCAAAATAGTTATTTATTTCATGAAAGAAAGGCCAGAGTCAAAGAGCCTTTAGCTAACTGCAGTAGTGAGGTTAAAACCTAAGAAGATCCTGGATGTTTGGCTTGAAGACATTCCCTGGTATTATTGCCTTCATTTTCTAGACAAAACAATTTCTACACCCAAAAAGGTAGCTTATACCCTCCTTCAGCAGTGTTGCTCCTGCAGGTTACAGTTTATTTTTAAAAGCAGAGCTGTCAGCTCTGCAGTACCTGTGCTGCCCTCCTGTGCAGCACGTCCCACTGGGTCGTTCACCTCGTGTTCTCAACACACACGTGTCCCAAAACTCAAGGGTCCACTTGGGAAGTGTTGGGCTCTCCCAGAGATCACTCCAGGTATTTCTGGTGTTTGTTTGCTTCTTTTAAAGTGATAGTATTAAAGCTCTTTTGGTCTCCGCAAAATAAGAATTTGCCTGGAAAAACTGTCCGTTCCTCCTGAAGACCATTTGTTAATTTACAGTACGTTAGATCTTGAGTTGGCCAGCCAGGCTGTCTGATGGGTACTCACAAACCATATCCCATCCACCAGCCCTCTTTTAATACATGACAGAATTTTTTTGTTCTCAGTCTGCTGTTAACATTTGGCAAGTCTTTAGCAAGGGACATTGTCAGGAGCTTTTTGGAAGTCAAGTTAAATTATACTTACTTGTATTCCTAGCTAAACCTCTGTGGCATCCTTCCTGGATTTCTGCAAGTTTGGAAAAATAAAAATTACACCCAGAGAAGCTGTGAAGCTCAATTTAAAAATGTATATTGTATTTATAACAATAATATCTAGGTAGTTTTACTAAGGTCCTTTAACAGCTGCTTATGAAAATGGCTTTGGACAATTTCAGTGGTAATAAAACACTGTTCCCTTTTCTGTAATTCCCAAGGTCATTCTTTGTTCTTTCTTTCTTTAGACAAAAATCAATCCTGAGGAATGGCTCCTTCTATTAGACATATATATTTTAGTTAGTAGTTCAGCTACTTTTTGTTTTTCCCTTTTAAAACTCCCAAATGAATACTATCCAGCCCCAGGGATTTTCTACCATTAACTTTATCTAGTTGCTCTAATGCCTCATCTTCAGAGGCCACTCTCTCTGACAACGCCTCATCTGTAAAAATTAATCTTGAGTTAGAAATGTCTGCCTCATCCTCATTAGTGAAGAATGATTACAAAGAATTCATGTAATTTCTCCACAATCTCTTCATCCTTTTTAATTACAACTTTAGTGGTCCAGTTGACCTAGACTCTTATTCAGTGTGTTCTTCCTGATACAGTTAAAGAATTTCTTACTATTGGGTTTAATGCATTTTGACTATTAGCCTTTTTATAAAACTTTTCACTGAAAATTATAATTCAATCTGTACGAAAATTACTTTCTCCTCATGAGAAGTCTAACAGCTTATAACAAGATTTATATCTGTTTTTCCTTTTCCATAACTTTCTTAAGAGGAGTGTTAAGCAGGCAACCCAGCAGATACTAAGGGATGTTGTCCACCATGATGTCAGGTCACTACTAGCAAGGCTTTTTGAACTGCAAACACTAACATCACTTCGAGGAAGGAGATGTTCCTTTCTGTCCAAACCATATCCATCAAGGTGCATGTGCTGGTTTTGGCTGGGATAGAGTTAATTTTCTTCAAAGTAGCTAATATGGGGCTGTGTTTTAGATCTGTGCTGGAAACAGTGTTGATAACACATTGTTTTAGTTGCTGCTGAGCAGCAGTGCTTACATAGAGTCAAGGCCTTTTCTGCTTCTCACACCCCCCCACCAGCGAGAAGGCTGGGGGTGCACAAGAAGTTGGGAGGGGACACAGCTGGAGGAGCTGACCCCAACAGACCAAAGGGGTATTCCAGATCATATGAATTCATGCTCAACATATTAAGCTGGGGGAAGAAGAAGCAAGGGAGGGATGTTCAGAGTGATGGTGTTTGTCTTCCCAAATAACGGTTGCGTGTGATGGACTCCTGCTTTCCTGGGGATGGCTGAACCCCTGCCTGCCAGTGGAAAGTGGTGAATGAATTCCTTGTTTTGCTGCTTTTGCTTTACCTATTAAACAGTTACAATCCCAACTCCAGTGTTTCCTCACTTTTACCCTTCTGATTCTTTCCCTCATCCCACTGTGGGGAAGTGAGTGAGTGGCCGTGTGGTGCTTAAATGGGGTAAAATTATGACAGTGTATCAACATTAGGAAACGTGCTGCATCCCAGCTGGAGCCAGGCACCACCTGCATGCTATTATTAAAAGGTATCTTTGTCGAAGTGGACAAGTAATGCCTCCATTTGGTTAACTTTCCAGTCTTCCCTTTCTTGATGAAATTTTGTGTACTGCTTAGGAATGAACCCCTTTCTCATGGGTTTGTGTATTATGATTGAAAATAAAAACTTCTACTGCATTTGGTCACAGTATATTCCCTGGTAACTTTTAAATCTTTTACTGAAAAAGATGGTTTGAGTGGTACCCGTACAGACCAAGTGACATCTTCATGTCTGATAGGTTTTTTAGAGAAATTCTACATTATTAACAGAAATTTCATAAGGGGAATGAAAAGTATCTTTCATCTGCACCTAACTATTGCAGGGTACCCCGAATAAAGTTGCCTTTCTTTATTTTTTATTTTTATTTTCTTCATGAAATTGTATCTTACCCAGCATTTCTGAGAAATTTCACTTTTCTAAGCCATTCTTACTTTGTGAAAATTGCATACAATTGAATAAGGTTTCAAAATTATTTATAATGCCTCTTAACTGAGTGATATAATTGTATAGTTTCAGGTTTTCTAATATTTTCCATTTTAGAAAGTAGAATGGTGAGACATATATCTTTACTCATATTTCCAGTAGTAACTGCTTGTCATGTCTCTAAACATAGACATGTAGTACACATATAATAGAATAAGATATGTTGGTACTAATACCTAATCTGCCCATTCAGGAAAATACCATCTCTACATATTCTGCAAAGACATTTCTTATTTAAAATAGTTGCATAAAACAATACTCTAATTTTTTCTTTTAATTTTTCATACATTTTTTGTCCATGTATTTTTAATATCCAAATGTACTTTTCACAGGAATACAAGATTTGTATATTTCTGATTTATCCTAAAGAATTCCATATCCAGAAACTAAACTGAATATTCATATTTAGAAATTTCCTTTAAAAAGAAAACTCAGTCTTGAAGAAAATGCAGCACATCTACTACAGAAAAAAAACTATCATATTCTCACTTTCATCTGTCCTGTTATTCTTTTATATTACTGCATTATTCTCTGTATATCTGTCTCTGACATATTAATCACAGTGTAGCTCTACTCCTTAATATTTAGTAAAATGTTGTTTGCAATACTTACTGGTCTCTTTGGCTTTTAGGTGTTCTACTGCTTTATACTACCCATCTAAATGTTTATTGGCAGATAAGGAAAAGTATGACTATACACACTGCTTGGGGGTTTGTCTAGGAGTGGGTGTTTCTGGATGAAGTCTTTGTGCCAAATCATCTGGGTACAGAAATCAAGAGGCAGTCCTCCTGCTCCTCCCTTCCCCAGCCTAGAAATTTGATCCTCAATCAAGAGCAGATTTCTACAAGTATGACCCATTCATTCACAAAGCAGTGTCTTTTACTGAAAAAAGCTCATTGCTGGTTCAAGCAGTCCCTAGGTTTTTTTGGACTCTGCTTCCTTCATTGTTCATTTTTGGATGTGCAGGCTAGTGACTAAATGCCATGCAAGCATAAGCAAACTGACTGGCCCAGGCAGTGCAATTATAGGTGCCATCTAGCTGCATTCGGCAGGGCTGTATTGACAATAGCCAAACCATCTGATGGAGAGCTGGCAAGAGGACTGTTTGTTTTGATGCATCGTACCACATTTTGCCCTGCAGCTCTTGATATGGATTTTTCTCTTTATGAATTATACTTAACTTTCTAATGCCGATGTTTTAACCATGTTTCAAGGTTGTTGGCAGTTTTAAGAACACATTTTTGAGATACTCAAGATCAGTTCATTTTAATCTTATTCTGGTTATTTGGTCTTTATTGTGTCACAAGGGGAGACACCTGTGTGTTTGGGTTTCAAGTGTTCATGCACTCTTACATGTGAAGGCAGTTTACCGGTTAAAAGAAAACAGCTTACTGAAATTATTTATGTTTTATTTAAAAACTGTGGTTTCATTGATAGCTAATGTGATGCCAAGAAACTAGAGCCTAGACTGGAGCCACAGAGACTTGCAAAGGGATTTGAGTTGAGCTAACACCTGTGTGAGTGCAGGCGGTTTCCACTGGTGAGAGGTAGCACAGTAGCCCACTGTGAGAACGAATCTCATAATTCAGAACAGTCTTCTGGAAGGTGGTAAAATGCTTTATTCTCCCCCTAAGGGTGAGGAGAGTATTCAAACTGGGTCTTCCCCAGTCTCAACCAGTGCTCCATCAACCAGGCTGGTGCTTAAAGTAAAGACTGATAGTTTTAAGCAGAAGAGAGAGTATGGCTCAGCTGCTAGAAGGAAAGGGCCTGGGATCCACACTTCAGCAGGGAGTTAAAGACTGTGGCAGCCGAACTGTCTTTCCATGTCCCCAGGTGCAAGGATGGACACCAACCATTTGCACTAGCGTCGGAGGCACTCAAAGCCATCATGGGGCTAGCTCTTCTTTTCACCGGCTTCTCACTGAGAACATGAAAATGTGAAGTGGTATCTTAGCCATACTTTTAGACCATCAGTCTCTAATCTGTTGTTAAGGCGGGGTCCAATTCTGCCACCCCTTTGGGCAGCACCTTAATGCACATGTACAACAGCTGAATTCAATGTGATTAATCGCGCGGTAAAGTAATAATCAGGTTGAATAATGGCACCAGAATAGGGCCCTCGGTAATAAGAATTAATCATAGCAGATCTTTGAAACTGATTTTTTCATTGTACAGCTGAGCTGACAGAACAGATGAAAGCAAAAGAGACAATACTCAGGAGCATAGTTACTGATAAATAATTACAACAAGGACATTATAATTATTTAATTAAAATTTGTGCATGGGGAGAGATTATGAGTCTTTCAGCTTGCTGCCTCATTTAGATGATACTAGTCATTAACCAATTTTGCTGTAGTCAGCTACTAAATGTCCATACAGCCTGCCTTATTTTTTAAACCTCTTCAATCAGCAAAACTGGCTGCATGCACTGTGTAATGCTACTGAAGAACAAAGTGCCACACTTAGGAATATAATTAAAGGCAGTCTTGAGTTTTTAAAAGAAACTTGTACTTTAATTAATCAAGACCATCAAATACACAGGAACAGTAGAGTGTTTATCTCTGCTTCTGAAGTTATTAATTACCAAACCACACAGAGATCACTGTGGAGTCGACAATGCCCCTGTAATTTTTCCTACTGAAGTTATTTTGTTCCTTCCCTTAATATAAACTTCTACCATCTTTTGTCTGGGAATATAAACATCACAGACATATAGTGTGTCAGAACAGTGGTATCTACACCACAATAAGCAACACATTTTCAAGATCACCTTCCCCAGCAATTTCTTCACATCTACTAATATTCTAGTTCAAGGCTGTCTTTAGGAACTTTTTCCCAGCATGTCTTTCTGCAGCTTGCCGTCTGAATTTGCACCCTTAAAGCAGGCATTTTGCAACCAGCTGTATCTTTCTGTTTTCCAACTGGCAGATATTTTATTTCTTCTTATGTTTTCCCTCAGTTTCCAGCTGGTAGGTATTCTAACACCTCTAATGTTTTCCCTCAGTTTTCAGCTTCCCATTGCCAAACAGATGGCATGTTCTCACATTTACACAACAAATCCTAATGTTCTTTCGGTTATACCAATACACAATAGGAGTGACACTTTTGCATCTGAGACAGTTCAGGCTATGTAAAATACGCATTTGCAATGGAAAAAGTGAGGCCCACAAACATAAGGAGATATGAGTATAAAAAATACACCAGAATTTAATGTGCTTCACAGAATTTAACTTGACTAAAGGGAAATAAGCACTTAAGAAATTAATGTATAACTATCATAGAATAGCATCATCTTTTGGTTGACTTTTTGAAACACCCTGGTGCATTTTATAGCATTAGTTCAACACTTCCTGCTTTCTTTCAGTTCTAACACATTTTCCAATGTGGACTTGTATACTCTGAAAATCCATTAACACTGGAATGAAACCATTTAATTCTCTGGTGCAAAAGAGTGTTCAAGGTCTATGTGTGCAATTATTTTGGATTTTCAGGAGGAATAGCACATCCAGACCCAAACCAACAGATGCCCTTAGCCACCTGACTGAGATATTTTAGATGGGATCATCCCATGCAGGCAACTTCAGCTTCCTGGGCTCAGAGCCTAAGACGCTAATATAAAAAGCAAGAAAAAATGAGAATGTGAAAACAAAACAAACTCATTTAAATCTCATGGAGCAGGGTCCTCTTAAAAATGCTTAACCAATAGGCATGAAATATAACATTTTTACTCTAAAATGAGCAGGACGAGAAATAAAGTGAAAATATCACTCTAACTATGGGGTCCCACAAACTTCAGTGTCTGGGTATTCTGCATGAAAATAGAAAAAAAGAGACATTAAAATTAATTTCTCCATCTGTATTTCAATAATAATTTTTCTGTGATGATCAACTATCAGAAACACTTGATTGATAGCAATCAAGAATAATTGTATTTATTTGATTGATATTAAAGACACAAAACCTCTTCAGGTTTTGTGCTGTTTTCTCAAAGTATTTGTCAGTTAGGCTGCTTGCAATGCTTACTCACCACCTGAAGCCCCATTTCCACTTTTCAGTCATGAAGAAATTAGGCTACCTATGAAAAATATTGATGAGAAAAGATAGTAATGACCAAACTTTTTCTTACCCTTCCTGCAATTACAAAATTAGTTTTTATTGTACTCAGCAGTTCTCTAGAGTAATGCATGAACCATATTCTTTCACAGTCTCAGTATTAAACGCGAGAGTTGAAGACAGCCCTCATTTACTCTGAGATCACTTTTTGTTCTCAAGAGCTAACTATACTTTGTACCTTCTGAACCAACCAAAAAAGTCGTGTCTAGTGTCCCCCAACCTTTTAAAATTAATTATTAATTAATTTAAATCAGTAATTATCACTTTCCATTTTCATGTTAACATTTACAACACAAATGATCAGACTTGAGATACTACTTTATAAATAAGACCAGTTCTATTCTGAGGACCAGGCTGTTAAGGGACGAGTGAGTTCTGCAGTTGTACAATCTGGCACACCTAAGCTCAAGTTCATTCCATGACAACTTGATTCAATTTCTTGCACGTCTTGTTTCATAACAGTAGAGGTCTGAGTGACAGTAAATTACACAGAGATTTTTTTTTTTCTGTCAAATTTTACCAGTTCCTTTGTATGTGAAACTTTCCCACATAGCGGTCATTTTGAGTTGCATCCTAAATGAAGATCTTTGATTTATCTTCTCTGGACCATATAATTCATTTTCTGCTGAAATTTTTCTGTTCTTTGCTAAGAATGAAGAGTTGTCTGCTATTTATAAAGGGAATATATATATACTTAAAATACATATGTACTTAGAAGCACAGATTTTGATACCTGAACTAAATGCACTCTGTTTCAATGATGTAAGCACGTTCCATCCAGTCTTCTCATGGGTGGTTTTTAATGCAGCTAGAATTCTTGTGGGAGCAGTGGATGCATTGGTGGATGAACTTGCATGGATAATATTTGTCCATGCTATCTAGCACTCTCCTTGGACACGGTCTTGTTTTGGTGGATATCACGGCCAATAGCAAAAGCCCATTTTAAGATGCCCCTAGGGAAATACAGAAGGATGAGGACAGCGTTTCAGATTGTGCATTCATCGTGTACTAATCACTATTGATGGAAGATGCCATTTCCCTTCACATGCACTTTTCTGAACCTTTTGCTAGATATATAATCCCTCACAAATTGAGATAAATCTCTCTTACAAAACACCATAGGAAACAATAGTGACACAAGCTGCCTATTTTTTTTTAACCCAGACATTCATAATTTAAATTCACATCATGTCCTAAGGAAACACATATTAATCAAGCTATGACAGAGGACAGTGGAACATTTTGATTCTGTCTGTGTAGACTAGTTATATATTCTTGGAGCCGGAGAAAGTGTGACTTCATGTATTGTGTGACTTAGTGGTTAGGACACTAAGTGCCCAAGGACATTAGAAGCTGACATTCAGGATGGAGAAGACTGTTTTGATGAATATTTCACCTAAAGATATCTGACAGTCCAGTGGTTATGAAAGCGTCTTGGGAAATGGAGGTTCACATCCCCTTAGACAGAACTGAGTGCATGTTTCCCACGTGGCAAATAACTACTCTGTGCTCAACCACAGAGCTTTTGGGAGGACCACTTCAAGCAGAATTTTTTTTTCAGAGTTGGATTCATTAGATTTGATCTAACAGTGTCTCATAAATCATGCTCTGAAGATAAGGTGAATGAAGAAACTTTCATGGGCCAGGCATGAAAGAGACATCAAGCTGCACTGCACTGAGCTGCAGCTGGCTGTGGTCAGAAGCAGGACAGCAAATTTATGGGAAACTCCCCTGGAGAAACTGCTGATGCTTATGATTTTGATACCTCCCAGCTTATTGAGCAGGCTAGAGGGTAAAGAGAAAGGGGACCTAAAGCCTCTTTTTGGCTTTAGGTTTTTAACCCTACTAACAATTCCTTTTCTGATCTAGCCATTAAAAGCTTTTCCTTTAAGACATGAATGTATGTAGGAACATTGGTGAGTAACTTGAACAGAAAACAAACACACTGAAACCTTTTGTAAGAAAACTGTCACTGTTGCTTGAGAGTCTGAGACAGTCACAGGAGTAATCAGCCAGTGCTGCTGCCAGTAGGTTAATTGGCAGAGAAGTGTTTCAAAGAGTTTATTTTGATTCAGAAATATATCACATTTAATTCAGGCTCACAAAGGCCATGAGTTATTTCTTTTTATAATAGACTAGCAGTGGCAATGACTGGCTTGCACATTGCTGATGACACACTGGTGGCACACTGATTACATGCTACCTCATCTGCCAGTTTCCCAGCTATTCCAAACCTTTAAGACTTAGATGTCCAGAAATCTTCCCAATTTTACTGTTGTGAAATCACTCTTGTACATTCCAGTTTTCTCAATGTCTGTGTTTTAGTTCTCATGATTTTGAGTACTTCTTGTATGTAGATGAGGTTCAAATTTCTTTCCCAGTTTTCTCTGAGGACATCATGCTTCAGAGTCATTTCCTGCTCCTTATGTGAAGTATCTATTGGAATGCCTGAGAAATATGTTAAGATAAATAAGAATTATATTTTTAGGTTCAGATGCTACTCAGAGGTCTTTTTCCTTGTAGGTGAACCCCTAATTTGTTTCCTGTTTCCCTGGCTGGCAGTCTAGACAATGTGCCCATCCAAGTCAATCGCATGCCAACAAGCCATCACTGCTGTGTGAACCAGTTCATCGCCTTTGCAACAACAGTCATGCAGCTGGTTAGAGACATAGATCAGAGAAGTGCCATCCTTTAAGGATCCAACAACCCATGGCACGGGGCAGCTAACAGATGAGCGACCAAAAATTAGACTGTGTAACACCATGGACATGTGACGATATGGCTGAGCAGAGCCAGGCCATGTACCACACTGAATTTGGCCCCACTTCATCTGAGTTACCTTCATCACATACAGCATAGACAAAGCTTTCACATCCTGCTCACACCCTGTGTGAGAAAAGCGTGGGACATACTTCCCCTCCGGTTTATTGCATTCCTCAGATGGGTCTGCTTCACAATATTGCTGATATTCTGTTGTCTTATTTGAAAATACACAAGTGGCCAATGACAGTGCAGACCTTTTAGGCACCAATCCAAAGTAATATCAAGCCTCCCGTCAGTTTCCCAGCTGGGAATGCCACAGTAATTAAAATTAGTCACACATACAAGACGAGTGGGTAAGAGCGAGAGAAAGGCTAAAGAAAATGAATTAATGGGAAGTGTAAAAGTGCAGCTAGATAGTGAAAATTAAATACAGAGAAAAATGATGGGCCTTATGAAACTTGACAGCAAGACAGTGACCAGACAACACACAAATTATGCAAGTGGCATTCAAGCACTACAACTAGAGTCTGGCAGTGTTAGTGATGAACAGGGTGTACTTGACCAGCTGGCTTCAAGGACCTCTGGATTCCAGACAGAGAACATTTCCAGGGCAATGTGAATTGAGAGAACGATAAAGCAACTTTATTGAAAATGTGTTCTCCAATACCATTCCCTCTGCCTTAACACCTGCATGGTCAAACTCCAAGAAAAATTGTGGGTGCTTAAGCCAGAAAACTTCTACTACTGATTACCTGGATAGTAGTGACCTTAATGGTATGACCTTTCTCCACTATGCTGGAGTATATTACAGTTTACTTTTATCAGTCCCACTGTTCTTAACAATCATGAAGGGGATGAGTATATAGGAGATGAGTAGATATCAGGGAAGATTTCTTATTGGCAGTGTAGAATGAGACTGACGGGAGTTTTGCAAGTGGGGTTTTACAGATATGGGAAGTCAATGACATAGGAGTACTCAATATGTTGACGATGGGAACTGGATAACTTAATTTTCAAAAAATTTAATGACCTCTTCCCAGTGAATGTCTGGATTCATGTTGAAACAAACTATTTTCATTGCTCCTTTTTTTTAATTTTTTTTGGTAATCATTCTTTATTGGGTCACTGTTTAGTTTCTGTTGTGCATTTGACATCTTTATATTCTCTAACACTTTACCTTCCTCTTACTGAATAATACATGTTGTTGACCAAATTGGAAAGTTTCCTAGGTATTTCCAATGTGCTCTCTCTCTCTGTTACACTACAGACACCTTCTTGCTCCTGTGCACCTGTAGAAAGGAAGGACCTGGCTGCTTTATTGTTGTTAGAGAAAAGCCTTTGAATCATTTCCACTGTGTAACGACCTTACTCAAAACCTCAAACAGATAGAAGTTCCCCAGAAGAAACATCTCTCTGCCACTGCCCAGTGGTGTGTAGAGGAATATACATTTACAGAGAGAATATTCATATCATGTCATTAAACTCTCTTGTCAGAAATCCCCCATTACTTTTCTACGGATGACCCAAACTGTGCACAAGGTGTGAATCAGTCAGTTGATGGGACTGAACTTCACTCCTGGCAGCTTCTTCACAGTAACAGTCTGCACATGACCACTTAGGCATCAGCAAATGGGGATACATTAGCCTGCCAGGTACATAACTGTTATATCAGTTAGCTCCTAGTAACTTCATACTCAATATTTGCACCCCTTCTAAAACAATTTTGCTGGCGTTGCACAGTGACAGGCTTGAAAACAAGAAGTTACAGCCTGCTACAAAGAGCATCAGTGATTCTAGAAATGCTTTTTCTTTTCTTTTTGTTTTTTACCTTATTGTATTAATTTTAGCAAGGATTTGTATTTATTTGAACCTTCATTTCCCGGAGGCAAACCATGACAAAACCTGCACAGACAGTGTAGAGCACCCTTGGAAATATGGCAGCAATGGTGAAAGCAAAGCAAAGCAGCAAAGCAATTGCCATGAGCAGCTGGGTCGCCCAGGGAGGAATCACGCGCCTCTGAGAGGGGAGCATGTCAGGGGCCTTCACTGAAGTCATCTTCAGCATCGAGTTCTCATCAGTGAGAACTGATGAAACTTAGCAATGGAAACTTAGCTTTGTTCACAGATTGGCAAGACAGTTGTTTAGCATTCTTATTTCAAGTTAGCTTTCTAGGTGATTACTGCATTACACATTATACTTGGAGCATAGATTTATACAGTCTTTGAGCATGCACAGAAGCTTATTAAAATTAATTTTTTCCCTAAGGACTTCTTCATTCTGCTTTTTCACACACAGTCTCTTCACAGGAGAAATGGCTCTTCAAAACTCATGTTTTTTGTCATAATAATTGCTTTACACCTCTTGGCAACTTTTCACACCATGTGTAAAGTACTGTTTCATTAAGGTTCATTAAGAGACAATATTTTCATTACAGTAAAAATCACAAAAATGTCTGCATATTGTTTTTCATATTAATCATATTATTTCATTTATAGAGAAGAAATATAAATATATATGCAAACATACACCCAGACAGAAAAAACTTTTGCAAAGCACTCTTGGAGCTTAAGTGGTAGGATATCAACTATTATTAAATGAATGATTTAATTCTGATAGGCAATAGGACATGAAAAAATAAATTAAATTGCATGGTTGGAAAAGAAAATTAGTTTTTTTTAAGGAAATCTTAAATTGCTATGAGAACATCATGGTAAAGGGGAAAAAATTGTATGTTACAATTTATTAGATCTGCACATCCCTTCTTTGTTTTTATGATACAGTAATAATTTCTGTTCAAATAAATATTTCATTTCTTCTTTTAAAGAGAACTCAAGGGTTAAATTACTAATGTAAAATGCTAGTATTGATTACACAGAACAGATTTCTAGACTACTAAATAGAACAATCATGAAAAGATCTGCTGGCCAGTTCCTGCTTTTTCAGGCAGGGGGCTTGTGCTGAGATCAAGCCTCATCTAACAATTGCTAGAAGCATCTAGAGCTTTCCCTTCAGAACAGCCTAATCACCAAATTACCTCTAAGTTTTTACATTTCACTGCAACTGAGAGGATGTTTTTATAATTGTCACTCTCAGTACATAAGTCACATGAGTTAAATGAGTTAAAGGAGGTGTTAAATATGGTTGCTTATATTGTAGTTGAGAGGATGTGCCAAAGAACAATGCCCAAAAATAAGCAGCATTGTTCACCAATGAAAGTTGTACAGTGCAAATGGCTTCCCATGTGCAGCTCTTTAGATGTTACAGTTATCATCAAGAGATGTTACCAAGGAAACAAAATGTGCTTACATACTATGTATGAGTTTCTTCTGAGTTTCACACTAATACCCTACCTTTTAATGCTTTGATCCAATTCTTATAATATACCCTTGTCTGAATACCACCAAAACCACACTCAAAAAATGGCCAGATTGGCTAGTGTGTTCTCATTCAGACTAAAAAGACTTTTTGTTAAGGCAAACCATCTTTTATCTTCTTTTTTTTTTTTTTCTGAAGTGTGTGTGATGCTTGTACACTTGTGGGAAGTAGCAGTAAAATGATGACACAGGAAGGATTAAAATATGTAGCCATCATGAAATTAAATTGATGTCTTAAACTCAACATTCTTTTGCCAAACATTGATACCAAAACCTGAGCTGAATTTCATAAATAATACTGAATCGTACAATGGATTTTCTTATTCCAGACATGAAATTATGGACTGTTTGGAGAAGTATCCCAAGATTTTAGCTATCATGCAAAACTTCTTGCCTTTGGATACGTACATAATTAATTTGTGGTTTGCTGTGGAGATAATGGTCCTGAGGTACTTAGTTTTCCTTGCACATTACATGTTGGTGGCAAAAAGACACTGAGTTTTCAAACCTTTTCACTCTGGAAAGGTAAATATTGAGGATTAACTTCACATCTAAAGTTAACAAGAAAGATTTCTTGGAAATTGAGAAGGATGGTCAATCTGTAATTTGGGACATACAGATACAAAGTTATACGTAAATATATGTAAAGCCACATATGAAATGAAGTTGTTAAAAAATGCTGAATATTATGGACATTAACACTGGTTTGTGGCATTGATCTTTGAAAAATAAATTTTGAGGGTTGCTGAGTGTATTTTACCTGATTAATATGATATGGTTAACAGGTGGGTGTTGAGAGGCTACGACCAAATGATTCTGAATAAATCCAGACCTGATCATTCTCTAAGCTGAGTCTTTATTGCCGTAAAGTGACTAGTTTTTAAAATGAGACAGTTTCTGTGAGGGTAGGAAGATATTAGAGGTCTATCTGTTACAACAAAAGAATGAAAGATGATCTGAAACAAAAATACAAGATGAGGTAGAGAGCATATGCCAATGATGAATGTGTATGTCAATAAGCTAAGGTTTAGAAATCCTCACAAGACCTCTTTGTAGCAAAAATAGGAAAAATGTCAGAAATTTTAGCTCTAAACGTAAAAAATATCACAGCGATGCCAAGAATGAGACATTGTGCCCACATTAGCCATCCTTCACAAATTTTTATATTATTAGCTATAGCAAGCAGCTCTTCACAGTATATTTGTTGTGTAAATTGGCTTATTTTTCTCTGTGGTCATTCCATAAAAAAAAAAGAAATCAACTCTGTTTTTGTCAATTAAGGTCTTTTTTTCTCCTTTCATCATTAATGAACCAATTCTACAATAAGGCATTATAATTCTGTAACAAATCAACCACCTAGCTGTCATTAAGCAAGTCTCATATACACATGTCTTCGGAATAGAGAGGGAAGTCATTTTGTCTACATGAAAAAGAGCTGGACATCTTGGCAGGAAGACACAGCATTTCTTATAAGGCTTTGTACAGGGATACACTGTAAAAAGAATGCTGTGCAGTGTGCCTTTTGTGGGAAAAGAGAGGAGTCAAAGATCTGAAGACAGCAGGGTTAGGAAAGTCTAGATAACTTAAGCTGTCAAATCAATGGTAAGAGGCTTACAATTAACCTATTGATTGAAATGTTTGGGGGTTTAATGCTTAGAAATTTTGCTAACTGGTGATTTTGTAAGAAATGTCCAGCTATTAACTTATTGACTTGAACTTTCCATTTTCTGTACTTAAGCAAAGATTTTTTTGTTGGGAAACAACGCACAGAAATCGACCTGGTGACTTCCAGAGCATCGAAGTACTCCAGACTCTGGATGTTATGATCCCTGCAACAGAAGGAACCTTTTGCTTTGCTTTGTCTTGTGTTGTTTTAACTGCTCACCTCTGGCAGAACCAGAAGTATTTATTTTCTCCCTCCACGCTGTGAGTTCAGC
>NW_010258317.1:39268-138540 GCF_000690775.1 Eurypyga helias
CCAGCATATTTTGATTGGCCAAGGAGTATCAGAAATGAGCAAATATATCAAGGTTTGCACCATGGCTCAGGAGTAACAGCAACAGTCACTCACCAGACTCAACTGTCAGCTCCATCTTCCTCCTGCATAAAAATAAACATTTCCCCCACAATAAAGTCTTTTTATAAAAGCAATAAAACAACTCAAGGGAGCATTGTTATCATGAGCTAATCACCCCCTTAGGGAATTAGAGGCACTTAGCTGCATCTAGAGCTTCAACACCTGAGGGGCTGTGATTATTTCATGATAACCAACAAGGCATGACAGACTGGGAGGTTAATTAGATAATATTCAAACTTGGTAATATTGAGTTTGAAGATTTCTTTTGAAGTTGTACAAGCAAAGCTCTGCTTATAAAACAGCAGTGGGATATCAGCACAGAAAGGATAATTAACATTTCCTACAAACGAACCAAGGTTTTGAATAGCTAAAGGAAAAAATAATAAAGTCAAAGTACTAAACCCTGAGGCACTCCTTTAACAATGAGTAATCCTGATGAGTTCACTCCCCGGAATCTTGGGCAGAAATTGACTCAAATTATATAATACCATTTAGTTGCTAACCCCTAAATGGTGGCGGCACTTCAGTCAGGCTCATACTACTTAACAGTCCATTGTCTCAAAGAATTTAGTGGGATAGTAAACGCAGTATTAATAATAAATAATCATCCCAGCTGCAGTCATAGCCATTGGTTTGTGAAACTGTAAGAAACTGTGCCACTGCACTGCGAGAGATTAAAGACAAAGGATGCTGCAAACATTTATAATTATACAAGCAGTCATTTTTCTGGGAGAGAATTTTCTTTTTGTGGACAATGGCAGTGAAGTTTCAGAAGTATCGGCAAGCATATGCAGGGATGGAGCCCTGCTGCAGATGTATTAGTGGCTAGTTGCTCTGCGAGGACCTAACATACTAGTCCATGGGCTGCTGCCGTTTCTCCCGACTTGGTCCAGCAGCCGGGGACTGTGGAGAGAAGTGGCCCAGTTGGCTGATCTTGCTGAAATTACACTACCAAACCAAAATGGCCTTTGAATCAGCTCGCTGGCCTGAGTCATGCTGCAGCCACATGAGCTATGGATCCCACACATGGTGTGTTGAGGAGCTGCAGATGCCCAGAAGAACAAGATGCTCCCTCTTGGTGGACAGCTGGCTGTAACATCAGCTTATAACTCTCAGCTGTAATGCAGCTTCTAGAAACAACCTGTAAATTTAAAGGTAATTATTTGTATTGATCATCAGTTAAAAACCCAAACCTGACTATCTCTGACTTGTTTACTAATAAAATGGAAAATGAAGATGACTGTTGGTGTCCCAGATAATCTCTGATTTCTGTAGCTTTCTCTTTAAACTAACTTTTGATGAGTTACCAGAACTGACATTGAGTTAAAGAATATAGTCAAGCGCTTCTGGTCCTAAACTGTATATATTCTGCAAGTCACATCACTGCAATGAAGCTGAGGTTGCCGGTCAGTCAGAAATTTGCCAGCAAAATGGTTCTCCATCATTAAATTCTGATTTAATAGAATCAAAACATTTCACTGGAACCTGTCAATTCCATCAAAACATTTGACAAGGAATCAGGTAATTCTGTGTGTTTTCTCAACGGCCTTACAGCCCACCGGTCAGGGGCTGGCAGCCTGCCTGGCTCTGCAGGCTGGTTTCTTCCCTTGCTCCCCGCTGCCCATGCCACGGGCTGCCAGGCTGCCTGCCTCCCCAGGCTCCCCGACACTCACGGCCACACACTCTGCTGCTCCTTCAACATTCCCTGTGTCAGTGCTCTGGCATGCCTGGTGCATGTCCAACCAAGATTTCCCTCCCTACAAAAAAAAAAGATGAAGAAGGACCCCACATAGAAAATTTTACGTACTCTTTCTGCAAAGTTGTTCATAAATATTCATTTTTTTCATTTCCAGGCTAAAAAAAAAAAAAAAAAGTGGAAATCTGGCATCCTGCACAGAACTTAAATACTTAAATAGACAAGAAAAAAAAAGTAATAGATTTCAGATAGGAAGGAGCCATTGCATAGATGCCAATGAGGCAAGGATACATGGGTACGCGAGAAAAATAGGAATAGGAACATAGGAGAAGGATTTAAGGATAATTTTCCTCAGAACCTTAAGTGTTTGTAAGTAATTTCTTCTTTTTAGATATGAAACAATGGGCAAATACAAGGATGCCCAAAAACATCTCACATACTTCCAGGAAGCGTATCAGAGTGGGATGAGCCAACTTCTGAAGGTGCCTGTAGCAGTGGCTAAAGAGGACAGTCTGATGGCCACCTTGTACTAGATTTCTAAGAACAGATAGCTCAAGTTGGCTGAGAAGTATTCCATACAAAAAGCTGAAAAATGGAGAGCAGAGGATAAAAGCTACATGAAAATACTTAAACTACACCTCCCTCAGTGACACATGCACTAATCATTATCTAGAGAGCAGTGCTCTTTTCAAAGTGCTCTTCCTTATATCATTTGCCTCCTTCACCAACATCCTCTTTAAGTGCTTTTTTTTTTATATTTACTTAATTATTTATTCCTTTATGTGTTTCTATGTTTTTATCACTGAGACATCAGATATTTAAGTCACCAGGAACACATCCTACTCTTAGATTATTTCAGATCATTTGTCCTTTATCTTATACTCACGAAATGCCTAGTGACACTTGTGGAATAAAGCGCATGAATGTTTCATTAAATGAATACACTTAAAGTGCCAGTGCAATTGCATTTTAGAAGAAAAAGTGAAAACTTCTCCCACTGGATGTAATACAGCATCCTCTAAAATCACAGAAAAGACAGCTACTGAAGTCATTGAAGTGCTTCAGAGCTTTTTGAGAAAATATATCTTCAAGACTAAAGCTCTGGAGAAAGATACACCAGGGTGTCATGTGGGTTCATTAGCAGTCCCTGTGGCCACTGATCAATATAGCCTTTGTTGATTCTGACATTGCTATCAGGTGTGTCTTTGAGTTCAATAAATAAACATCAAGGTGTCAAGAACCTCAAGGCTAGTAGGGGTAAAGAGAAGAGGTCTCAGTCCCAGGCTGGTTTGAAAGAGTGATCATGGACTCAGTTATTTGGCAAAGATTTGGTCAAGCCTACCGCACACAAACATGGCTCTAACACTGTTTGATCGGTAATCATCAAGGCAAGAAATAAAGTCCAACCTGCCCAGGGCAAGGTGAGTGTCCTCCACCCCCAAACCCTTCCCTTGGAGCACATGCTTATCTCTATGTTTCTGCTTTCATGTCTATCATATTACTTCCATATTTACATTACACCAAGTCTTTTCTTCATGGCTACCAGTGCCAGATTTTTTCATTTCAACATCCTCTCTTTCATCCTGCATCTAGCATAACTTTTGTTTCCTCCATCCTGATAAGGTTGCACACTTAGAACCTGAACATCCTCATCGTAGATGCAATTTTGCAACTTGTTAGGTAACGATTTCATGTATCAAGTTTACCACCTACAACTTCTAAGCCATTTTATGGACAGTTAACGTGGACCACAATTCCAGTGAGACTGACATAGAGTGTAACTGTGTGCATGGGTAGGCTAGTAAAAACCCCTTCCATTAGCAGATGCACCAGCAAAAAATAGTATTTAACAGTGACCTGCTTTCAGTGGTATGAAGCTCATTTGGTATTCATGAAAGCCATGAGGATGTTAAACTTTTAATGGTATAAACACTTAGCTACAGCTTTTCTTAATATCGACTCCCATGGATTGCCAGAAGGGAAGATAATATATGTGAGTCTATACAGTAACTCCTTTACATTCTTGCTTATAGCTTTTCAGTGCCATCTATACATATACATAATCTTTCTTGTTAGAAAAGTGAATCAGGATCTGTGCATTAACACCGATATCTATGTACATTGCTTGTTACCAGCCTATTGATATGTAGCAAAATTCTACTACTTTTACTCATAATGCATAGGAATTTACTCTAGAGAGGAATCCTCTGTTCCTTCCTGTGTTTGCACTAGATTTCCCTGGAAATCTCATTTTCTGTTTTTAGTTAAGGATTTCAGAAAAGGAAATAATTTGCTTCAGATGCTTTATTTGGCATCTTATTTTTGCCAAGCTGAAAATTTTGAAAATAAAAAAAAAAAAAATAGCAGTCAGGAAGTATGCTGTTCAAAAATAATATGAAATTGATTCAGCCATCAACCCTTCAGCCACAAATGGATGTTTTAGGTCTGGTTCTGATCTTTTCTGTCAAACAACTGCTGCCAAAGACACACCCGTCAGATATACTGTCTAAACACAGACTAGATTGGAGGGACAGAAGGAAAACAAATAACTAAGAGTTGTCTCACAGAAGTCAAGGACTTTTCATGTGAGTAAAGTTACCTAGAAATAGCAAGTGTTTGCAGTCAGCCTTTTATGCTGTAATTCAATCTAACTTCAGAGAAAAAGATTAACATTCATTCTGCTTTTCTTTGTTCATGAGTACTTTAGGCAAAATTTTCTTCTTCTTCACCATTTCTTTCTCTGATAAATTACGGCACATGTCAAACTCCATAGGTGAGAAGTTTTCAAATGCTTTCACAGGGGAGACCACAACTTAACAGTTGCAGCTTTGTAAGCTGTTTTTCTCCCCACTTGACATTTTGTGGGCAACCTCCCTTCCCATTAGCAAGGGAGTAACATCCCTGTGGCAATTGCAGCAGTGGCTCACATGGAAAAGTAATATGAGGAAAGTATTTAACATATGTGCAGCTGTCTGTGGTGTCACTCTAGCTGGTGGAAATAAACTGAAGAGATCAACCAGCTATTTGGGAAGCACCACTGGCTGATAGGCCACAGTCAGTTGTTATCTATGTGTTTGTGCAGCTTACCAGGGATTTAAATGGCAGAAAGGAATCTCTTGAGAGGATTGTCCCAGCTCCCAGATGCACATCCTCACCCACAAATACTGTATATACTCACTTTATGTTATGTTTTAAGGGCGTTTTAAGTAGCTTTTGGATAAAATTCCTGTCAAACACCTGTGAATTTTAGAACAATTTGATGATTCCTTTGGTATTTTCCTATATTCATGTAAGACTCTGCATTTCCTTTTTCCTATTAGCAAAAGAATTGGAAGTGACACTCTTTATGGTTCATAAAAAGGCTGAAAAGTCTGTTATGAAACTTCCAATCTAATTGATAAAACAAATTAGAATACAAAGGAATATGGGCAAAATGCAAATCAGAAGTTAAGAAGTTAGCTGAAGGGTAATCTAAAGGTACTAGCAAAAAATACGACCAATAAAGAGGAATAATATAGAATATGGAATGCTAAAGAATCATTAATACATATTTCTCCTCTGTTGTGAAAGAAGGAAGTTAATGATGTTTTATTTCATTTTTTTATGCAATGTATTTTATTCTCTCAGTCCCAGGGGAAGATGTTAAAAAAACACGATCTCTCCATATCTTCAGGGCCAGAAGCTGCACTCTGGAATGTTAAAATAAATGGGTTTAGAAAGAAGTGTAAACCTAAGTGTTCACTGCACAATGCAGAGAGGTACTGGGATGCTGAAGTTAGCTGAGGTATCAAAATCCCTGCAACAGCCTTCTGGTAGATTTGTTAACCTAGCTGAGAAACAGCCCGATATTGTGCCACAGATAATCAACATCAACATTGCACAGATGAAATCCAGAAGACTCAAGAAATTAATGACAAACAGATACTTTAAGAACTGTATGATCCAAGTAGCTATGCAGTTAGAGCAGGTAAGATCGTACAAAGATTCTGGATGCAACTGGGGATTACTTAAGTACAGTATCAAAAACCCCATTTGTTTATAATGGCAAAAGTCTGTTCATCTATGACTTTTTTATGATATTACCCATCTGATTGATAAAGATGGCTATAAAATTCTTCAAGCACATCTATATTAGCAGGCACAGACCATGAAAACAAGCCATGAACTATCCAATGTAGTTATTTCCATGGATTTTACTAAATGTTATTAAAAAGCTGCATTTTACCAAACAACTCTTTAGATGGTTTTAACCACCAGTGTACTTGTGGACCAAATAGATGTTCTTAGTCAAGTTAGACCCTCACAAGATTAGGTAAACATGTTCACCAGAACCAGAATACAGATATTTTTTACTATCAAAAACCTCATTTTTTTTCTCTGCATTTCTGACTAACTAAAAGTTTGTTAGAGCAGTTTTTTAACCTTGAGAACACGTGCATGTATTCACACCCTGCCTTCAAAATGTGCTGTATATTTTTGCTGGAAATCTCTGATAAGACCTCACAAACCCTTCTTTGCAAAGGGGAAGATACCACTCATCCATGAAAGGTCTGTGTCTCCCAAACTTCTTCTGTAGGCTAATATTTACATCATGAAACAAAGCCAGTTTTTCCAACCTTTGATCTGTAGGAAGGCATTCACCATTTGGACCCAAGGTTTGTGCAGGAACATGTCTCAGCTCGCAAAAGAGGCTCTGACTCTCACCAGTTCCCTTGCTTAGGGAGCTGCCACCCCTGTGAGAGCCATGGGCTCTCTCTCACGGCCTTTGCAGTACAGCAGGACAAGGACTAGCCCAGGGAGCAGGGACAGCTGGGACAAACGGGGATTTGGGTGAATTTTTGGACCTACAGAAAAGCAGTTTCCTAGCATGTGCCTGGAGGCTACCATCAGTCTAGATCTAAGGCTGGAGCTTAGGCAGTTCTGACATGACATTTTTCATAAGAAAGTCTCAGCAGAAGCCAGCTGAAGCTCACAGCACCCCAAGAGAATGGGCATGCAAAGCAGTCCCCAAGTGTCATTAAGCACCAGTGACCAAACTGAGCGGTTTGGGTGGGTTATGGCCAGACCCCAGCACACCCTTGGCCTGTGCTGAGGGCAGGGACCTCCCCGCTGAAAGGGTTCCGGGGGTGGCCTTGGGGCCCGGCGGCTGCAGCCAGGCCTGTCCCGGCTGTCACCGCGGAGAAATGTCACTCTTTCAGCCACTTTTTTGCGAAGCAAGCTTTCCTCCTTCCCGGAGCAGGCAGCAACAGTTTATCCCTTAACCACTAGATGGCACCTGGTATTTGGCAACCATGTACCTTTTTGGGCTCGTCCTCCGTTCCCCCAACCCCCGCCTCCGTCCTCCTCCCGCCTTCGAGTTGAAGCTATTACGCGGATGTGAAGCACTGACAGAGCAAAAATAAACCCAACTCCTCATCAGTGAGATTTCCACTGCCACGGGTCTGTGATTAAAATTAGTGACCATCCATTTTTGCAAAATATTCCCCAAAACTGCCTTAGTATCTCTTGACGCCTCAGCTGTGCCTGGTGAGGAGCAGGCCCTGGCCTGACCTTCCCCGTGGCCTGCGCTGCCTGCCCTTGCTCAGCTTTGCTCTGCTTTGCCGAGCCTTTCCTGGGGGAGCTGGGACACCAGCTGGGGTCAAAGCCTTTCCCCAGAGCACTGCTCCTGAGGGAGCTGGGACACCAGCTGGGGTCATTGTGTGATGAGTTACCAGTTATGTGGAGGGACAATTTTTTTAGGCAGTGCTTGCTTCAGACACTTGGGTTTGACACTAGGTTCACTTTCAGGGAATTTCCCAACTGCGTTAATGTGAAGGATACCAGACATGTGTATGTATGTTTGTATGTATACCTGTATTTAAATACACAGAGGCACGTGAACTCTCAAATATTGGGCCGCTTGGACTGTTATCCTTTCTGTCTTAATAAAATTGTTCCAAACATTGTTTCCACAAACTTCTATTCAGTGCAGTGACTGACTGTCATGTTTACAGTGGTATCTGAGTTGTCTGTAACACTGAATTTCTACTCATTTTTGTGGAGGAGTTTCTGAGTTCATTGGGAGCGTTTCCCTTAGGTTCCATGGAGAGGCACTGGAATAAAATGCAGGTTTCTTGATTGCAAAGGGTCACAGTGCTGGAATTTACCTCTCCTCTGCTTTTGGCAACAACAACCTCTGTGTAAATCTGATAATATGGCTGGCAAATACATGTTAGGTTAGAAAACAGTACAGCAGCTGCTGTGCTACTGGTAGTAACTTAGTCAAATAGATTCAGTAATGTCCAATATTTAGACATGTACTCTCGCAAATATAGTGGGCCTTTGGGGTTCAGGAAACCTGATAAAGCAGCTCCCTGATTTTGGACACTAAATGTGATAAGGCTAATCATAATAAACCTTTTCAAAAGGAAATTCCCAGCCCTTCCTGTTATATTATGACCTAGAAACTAAAAAACAAAAACAATATTTAAAGCTAAAAGCTTATCAGGCCTTTTTTTAAAATTTTTTTTAGTGAGAGGGCAATGCTGCTTTTTTTTTTTTCTTGAAAGTTAAACTTATATAGTATTTTTCTTCTCTGCTCTGTGGGGCAGTTTTCTCCTCTGGAACATCTGGGAGGTGTCCAGCTGCTTCAGTGATGGAGAACACTGAAGTACCTTCATAAATAGCATTGGGAGAGCAGTGCTCTGGCATGTTGGAATAAGCATGAAATGCGAGTACAGGGACACCTCTGTTGCAATCTGATTCTGATTTCTGTTCTGATTAAATCGCTTAGCATTACCGCTGTTAATGTTTGTTACAGTAATGTCTATAAACCAAATATTGCAAGACACCCTATTGTGTTAGGCACCAGGAAAGCAGAGAGCAGACATCATCCTCTCAGCTGTTTTTTCCCCATCTGTCAAGTGAGAACAATGTGCTGGCTTTCTACAAATACATGAGCACTAATTAATTAATATTTGTAATAGGATATGTAAATGCTAAGTATTATTTATGAATTATATTATAAATGAAGATTAATGGAGAGGCCATGGAGTGAACACACAGATGGCATTATGAGGGCAGAGAGAGCAGTGGAGGGTGCAAGGATCAGCCTGGAAGCAGAAGAAAGGAAGAAAATCAAAGTAAACGGTTAACAAAAGAAGAGATGATTTTGCTTAACAAAAATAAAGTGAGAGTGCAAGGGATGTGAGAAATAAACAGGTGAGTTAAAAAAAAACCAAACACAACTGTGGTCTGGAATTGGATGGACAAGTTTGGAAATGGAAATAATAAACAAAATTGAAAGAAATAGGCAAGAACCTCAATATTTTACATAGCACAGCTCTTTATTTTAAAGTAGCTCCTGTACCCTTAGCACATTAAAGCCTTGTTCAGCGTAACAGAGCACAGATACTTCAGTGAAGCGATTAAAAATGCTGCACTACCAAGGTGAGTGAGCAGGTAAGTGTTCATAACACTGGGGCCTCAGTATAGACCACAAGGCAAGTGATGAAAATGTTATAGACAGGTAATACTGTATGATACTGTGTTACATGAGCTGCTCTGAAGTTCGTGAACACCTCCATCAAGGGCATTCAGAAAATTAGGGAAAGTGGTTCTGGGCAGAGCAACCACCTCTTCTTTCAATCATATCCAATGTCCATGGATGCATTTGTGGTATTTCAGTTTTCTTCTATACAGTATAGGTACAGCACCTATTCAACCTTCCTAGTTAGAAAAGGCTATTTTGGCAACACAGCAAAACACAATGGCAGCACATTTTCTCACAAATACTAACAAAAAGTATTTACAAATATTCATATTCAAGTTCTAAACTATATTTTAGTTTTACTTCATTCTCAACGATCTGTTATTTCCCTCCTAGGAATGTCGAAGCACACAGCTTTTACTACCATGAATATTCATGAAGTGCAGGCTTTGGGGGTGAAGTGCTCAGCTAATTCAACAAAGTCAGCTTCAAAATTGTACTGTGAGTTGAAACTCTTGCCATTCTCTATTTGAGTGGTAGCTGAAAAAAGTAAACAGTACAATGTCACCAACGCAGAAGATCAAAACACTGTGCAGTGCTTAGTTCAAGAATGTTCAGTAAACCGTTTGTGAATGGTCCTACACCAAGATTTACTCAATGGGTAAATAACCAAATATTCAAAAGAAAAGAACAAATCCAAGAATTGTATGATCTGCTCAGACAATTCTCAAACAGACCCAACAGGCAACATTCTCTCAAGAGATTGCTCATGGAAATTATTTGCTTCATTTCAGTTGTTAACAAGCATGAGCAGCTGAGCTCCACCTCCTCTGCGGCAGGAGTGATCTCCAAGGTTTTTCCTACCAGCATTGCTAGAAAATGAATGAATTAGGTTTGGGCAGTTTTCCCTCAGTTATTTCACTGACCTGAAAATCCAGAAGGCTGCTTTGACTAAATGTGGGAAAAACATGAAAAATTATATATCCTGTGTTGACTTTGATCTCTAAAAATGAAGAGGATTTTATTTTAGGTATATAATAACATTGCTAACCTCTGTTCACTAGGCAATCCTTCCTTTTCCCTCAGCTCTCAGTTTGACACATCTCCGGCATGAAATGGACTGAGATTGCCATGAAACTGAAAGCTGTGGGTGTGAAAATTGGGGAATGCATAGACAATTTCTTTCCTTTTTAAACATATGCCAGTGAATAGTTCGTCTTCTTTTCTCCCTGGTTTTCTGTATTTCTTGGTAAATATTGCTATAAACCTAGACTCTTAAGCCCAAAGGAAATTCTGTTAGAGGAATTCCATTAGAGCCACAGAATATCAGTCCAAAACCCAGGGATGGACTCAACCCTGAAATGGTACAGTGGCTGAAAACTGCTAGAAAGATCAGGTCACTTTTCTACCTGAGTTCTGCCAAAAGGAAAAACAAAGGAAAATGGGAGATCACTGCAGAGCATTAAAAAAAAAAACCAGCTGCAAATGTTCTGACATAACTGTTTGGACACCATGGAGTGTTTAAAGAAGCAAATAGATGTGTAGGGGTAAATCTCACGAAGGGTGGGTATGTTAAAGTATAGTTGTTAGGTGCATTGTCTGGTCAAAGCAGTATTAAAGCTTCCCCACCTATTAAATGTTGTACAGAAAATGAAAAAATCTAAACATTGAACATAAATTATGAACAGGAAACCTTGGGATTCACAGTATTGTGTGAATCTGGTCCTTTAGTGCAGAGTAAGCTTCTGGAGCATTGTTACCTGAGACATACATGGCATGGAAAAGCTAATTGAAACATCTGCAGAATGTTCTTTGCAGTCTATGTGGCACATCAGTTATCCCAAGCCGCTGCATGTGATGTCTGGACAGAGCAACATTTACAAAGGGTAAGAATTATTCCTGGAGAAGTGTGCAGAGCTAAACCCTTCCTTACTTGAGCAAGTAATCCCAAGCAAGATGGGCAGGTTTTCACAGGAAGGCAAGGAGCATTTAGTTATCAGTTTCCACAGGCCTGGCAAAGGGTAGATGCTTGTAAAACTTCTGTTAGCCAATGGCATGAGTCTGCTTCCTTAATAGCCAACTAACCATTAAATATATCACGCTAACCACATTTCCAGGAAACAGAAACACTGAATGGCACAGGACCTACTTCTCCATTGTCATACACTCAGGTATCTGAATCTTGACATGTGCAATTTCAGGACTTCTGAGGAGATCTGTGATATAATTACTTCGGTTTGTAAGTGGAAAGCAGAAAGTGTTACACATGTATCTATATACATGGAGGAGGGAGTCAAAAGCAAAATGAGTATTAAGAGTTATCATATGTTTGTTTGCATATGAGGCCAGCCTTACTGATTTCCAAATCAAAGGTTGGGCAGCCAGCTTATGGTTGCCTCAACTAAACAACATTCAAAGTCTAAGGCTCCTCAACCTTTTTAAGAGTGTATGAAAAAATTATCCATAAACTGGAGTTATTTGTGTGTATGTGTTTAAATATTATCAGGGGGGAAAAAAAAAGGTCTTTCAATTGCCAATTATGTTAGGCTTAATTGAAGGAGTTTGAAAATAAATAAGATTTATTTATCTTATTTATTTATCTTATCTTTTATTCAGATTTTACAGAGATTTTGTTACCAATGACAGAGAAATCTCTTGCTTAATGTAGTTAACTTAGTTATATGAACAGGAACTGAGAAACTCAGACACTTCTAAAAATAGTGAAGATATACAGAAAACAGGAAAGGAAAGCTTCTCCTTCCATCATGCTTAAATGAAAGTCATCCTACCCAACTATCATTTAATGAAATTTTCTTTCAAGGTAACAAGAAATTGCCTAGCAAATAATACCCAAAATACTTATGGAACATGAGTTTTAATTAAAAATCTATTTTCATTTAGCAAGCATTTATGTGTTGTAGTTGTTTTGTTACATGTGATGGCATTCTTAAATTTGCCTCATCTTTTTAAATACCTTGAATATTTCGTTTTTCTCAATTTGGAAATAAGAATGTGACAAGCACATCTGTAGCTCAGGTAAAACATTTTAATAAAGGGCTAATATTTAGTAGATAAAGAATAAATGCACTAATATGTCACTGACATGACGTGACTAGTAGCTGTTCTTAAACTTAATTTTCTATTTTTTCCTCCATAACTCACCTACTTATCATCCTTGTAATATCTCCTTTTTAAAAGTCTTTCTTCACTTTGGCAGTTTGTGAAGACAAATATATAAAATCTGTAGAAAAATACTATTCCATTTTGCCACTGAGAACATCAAACCAAAGGACTTCACTATACTTTTCACTTTGCAGTCTCTCTTTATGAGTTCAGTACGAGAGGTATGACCATGATTTGGCACATCGCTGGTTCATTTAATTTGCAACCAAGAGCCACAGAGCCATCTACCTACCTTCTTTTACATGTGCTGGTAGGGATATTAGAGAAGAATGACATGTTCCTTGCTGTGACATATGCTTTCCAGGCTGGTTTAGTTGAATCATTTAATGCTATATCCACAGAGACATCCAGACCCAGAGCCAACCTACTTAATTTTAAATTTGAATGTAAAATGAATTGAGTGTCCCTAGAAAGGGCTTTGATAATCTGATAGTCGGTATTTGCCTAAAAGGTAGGAAAAAGTGTATCTGATTTCCTTGAGTTAGAAAAAGGAACTGAGCCTTGCTCTTCCTCATTAGATTACTACATTAAAGGATAGGCCTCTTTTGCCTCTTTTTTTCTTTTTCTTTTTTTTTTTTTTTTTTAACGAGGTGGACATACATCACAAGTTAGGGGTGCTTTTTTGAAGAGTTCAGTCCTGTCTGTGGGCTTTAGGGATGCCCTGAGCTGGTTGGATTGAACTGCCCACTATAGGTGAAGAAATACACCTTATTTGAGGACCTGAACAGCACTTAGACAGAGGTAGAAACCGATTTATTCAGGAGCTTTCAAGAAATTCAAGGCTCTCCTTTATATAGTGCTTTTATCTAAGGACTTCAAAGCAGTTCATAAAATAAAATAAGAATCATTTCCTCATTTCACTGAGTGAGAACCCACAGAGATGTAGTATTTACACAGGGCACTTTACCTGTCTTCACACAGCCATGAGGCAATCTCACTCCTCGTCCTGCCTTCCCAGCATACTCCAGGTTGTTCAGGATTGCTAGTTCAAACACGTCAACTCACAGAAACTGTTAAAATCAACTAAGATAATGTTTAAATTAGGCACGGCCAAACCCTTTGAGATCCTAAGATTTCTCTCCTACATACATTTTATGAAGACAAAGCAGAGAGATTTTTCTTGGTAGATTTGGCTGAAGACTTCTGGGACTGCTTGTTTTAAAACTTCTGCTTGAGAAAATGGCAGGAAATCATTGCCTCCCTTCATAGCAGCAGTTTGCCTGAACAATCATTGGTTCCAAATCTGAAACGCAACCTATGAACATATATCTGACTCTACACAGAGATGAAGGGATGCTGTTGAGTAGTGCGGTAATGAGAAATGGCTGAGACGGATGAGAGATCCAAAAAACAGTATTAGAAGAAGGATGCCTTAGCAGTCAGAGCTTTGAGAGCGTTACTGATACAGCACACTGATGAGTCAGCATGTTTGGTCAGGTTTAAAAACAGAGAAATGTTCTCTGGTTGCCTGGAGTTTCATATATTTAAACCAAAACAAAATAACCTGCAAAACAACTCAGGCTTGGGTATATTATTGTAAATAAGCAACACTGCAACACAGACACCTGGCTGTTGCTGATACTTTATCATTGCTAAAATAACCCAAGTCTGAAGAAATAAGTGACCAGTTCAGCAGATCAGGAGTGTTCTAATTAAAATGTGGTAGAAATTATTTGGTTCTTTCAACCTGAGAACAGTCATGACCTTTGCCAGAAGCAACCCTGCCAGGGAAGATTTAGGCTCCCATATTCATGGCAAACCCTAGTGAAAGCAGTCAAGACCCCAAGAACCCGACATCTTCCCGTTCCCTAGAATTACTCATTGGAATGATCCACATTTTTATTTTAATATTGAGAAGCTCAAGTCCACAAAAAACCCTGGGAATAGCTCACTCTAAAGGGCTCTCTAAATGTGCTGAACTTTCAAGCCCTCTCGAGGAAAGTTGAATTTTTGCAAGACACACGCTAGAGCCAGTGTTTGCTGACTCCCCACTTCACCTGCTGCAGAACTGCTGAGCCGCCCTGGCTCCAGCCCATGCTCAGCTTCTGCATTTAGTACTGAGTCCAAAAGCCAAGGCTAAGCCAGAAGCTAAGGAGCAAACAACTTTTAGTTTTCTTTGGAAATACATAACTTTCATACCCAGGAGAATAATGTTGATAGACATAGATCATAATTATAGAATTATTTAAAAAATTTTTTTTTTCTGACTTCTGGTCAGTCAGGCTCATGGTGAAATCTGTCTTTGAGATCTGATAACAGCTTGAAAAGTGAGGTAGAGCAGAGATCACAGAGCAGGACCTTGAAAGATTTTAAGGAGCTTTGAATGGATCACTGTAAGCTGAGCTGAGCTAAACAACTGTGAACCTGGAGAAATACCTGCTTTCAGTAATGTTATTATGAGTTATAACATGGAATCAAAAATAGTTTCTACCAAGCCCAGTATTCATGGGGGACAGCTGCAAAGTTTTTTGGCCCTCCTCCCTCTCCATCCCACCACACTTTCCTTGGTGCTGGAGTTGTAGTAGGAGCTAGGGAACACCAGCCCCGTAGCCCCTGGTCAGCAGCAGGCTTACCCCAAACGCATTGTCTGCGCTGTGGGGAGTGCATGGTGCTGCCTCTCTGGGACCCTCCTTTGGGGCACATGTTCCAGCCCCTAGCAGGACTGCTGGCATGGAGTTATGGTGGGAGGGTCAGAGTGCTCCCTCCTTTTTCTGCCTCTCAATTGCTTTTACTTACTTAGGCCCATTTCTGTACCTTGTCCTGCACACACATGTATGTGCACAGAGATGGTTTGAGATTGTAGCACAAAACCAGCATCTGGAAGAGATGGCCAAACATGGCATGGTCAAGCAGCTGTATGAAAGGGAAGAAGTGATGTAGGGCTGTGGGAGAAGCTGGAGACAATGTGTCCAAGAGTTGTGTGCAGATGACTATTTGCTGGGATTACAGAGTTTTCCCAGTGCCTCGGCGAGTTGTCAGCAGTGGGAGACAGGAGCAGTTTAGCTGTACCCACAGCCTCATGCTCTTCCCTCCGTCCTACCCAAAGTCTGCTCAGGTTTGGTCTAGGGCAGTCTTGATTTTTTCACCTTCTATGCAGGTTTATAGCAAAATATTTGTGGAAAACTAGGCTAAGAAAAATGTGTAAGAAGGATTCATAGGCACTGGCACATACAGAGACAGGGCATGAGACCACCGCAGCTCACAGCTGGAGTGTGGTTTGTGCTGAGGCTGAAGGCACTGGCTGCTGGGCATAAAGGAGGACTGGGACTTCATTAGGATGGCTGCAATAGAGGGTGTCTTTACAGACCTAAGGCCTACCTTGTATGTTTCCATCTGCGTTAGGGATGATAAAATGGGAGATTTGCAAGAAATTAAATAGAAAAAAGCATAATGTGGTTTGTTAATTATACTGCTTTATTCCTCTACTCTTCATTGCACCTGATTAAAAGCCTAGGACACAAATGAATTAATAAGATCAAGTTACTACAAGAATAGCTTGCTCCTTGTGACTGTCATCCATTCTGGATTGTCCTGATCAAAATGAGTAAAGGTGTAACTGCAGGAGACAGACGTGATAACAAATAAGATAAAGAAGGCTAACTTCATTGTATCTTGTCCTGCCATACAAATTAAATTAAACTGTTTGAAAAACAGAAAAAAAATACACCTACACAGCGTTTGGAGCAATGAATGTCTACACCTGAACGATGGAAGGAGATAAAGCACCATTTTGGAAAGGTTCTTAGGGGAATGACAGATCTGAATAACAGAAGAGAAGGGACATTCAGAAAACCACCAGTGCTTGCTGCTTGAAGAAGGTGAGGCGCACCGTGGGATTTTGCCTCTTCTGTGGAAAGCAGCAGACCATTGTCAGAAACTGAACACCACACTAACTATAACCGTGGATTTGGTTTGCAGGTCCTTTGTTATTTTTTAATAACAAAATAATTATATTCCTATATTAAAGTGTCACAACAAAAAGAAACTTGAAGCACAAATTTAAATGTGATTAGCTTGTTAGTGGTGGTTTTTAGGAGTCTTATTTTTTTTCCCTCAGCTCCCATCCTTTTTTTTTTTATTATTTCTCCAGGGCATGTCATATGTAGTGAAAAATCTCAATGGAGGCCCACAGGTATCACTGCTGTTTAGTCAGGCTTCAAATTGGGCTCTAATGGTTTTAGATAGAAGAGCAGATGGAGAGGGTTTGTTCACTAGTCGGTGCCCTTGCCTCAGAGTTCACCTCAAGTTGTTTTCAGAAATTCTCACTTCATGCACATTACTTATTTATATCATCACTTTTTTTTCCCACTTCATAGATAATTGCTACTTAATTGATACTGCCTTTATACAAGCCTCACAATAGCAAGCAACAAGACACACTGCTAAATAGAGGAATCATTAATCTGTGTATATATTCTAGATTTCCTTTAAAGATGGGCTGGAAATAAGCAAAGTCATTAGTAGTTTGTTTGCAACAGTGTATTTATGAAAGCTCTATGGAGAATGTGTCAACAGCCAGTATGTAACAGAGCAATTAACACAGTACTTTTGTACTTTTGACTGTTAGCATGGGAGTAAACAGAAGCAGATGTGAAGTGTTTGTGCCGTTAGTATTCACAGACTGTTCTGACATATGCAAATACAACTAATGCTTGCAGAGCTTGCAACCCTTATTGTACCATGACCTTACTTACCAAACCCTGGGACAGGACTGCTACATTTGCACACTTTCCTAATAATTATTAACAATACACAGATACAACCTTTTTGTTTGTAAAGCGTTACCGACTGCAATGCTAAAGCTTCGCAGATAAATGTGTTGATAATGTTATGCATACGTGGCTTGTGTTAGACACTGAGGGTTTTTTTCAGTATAAATAGGGAACAAATAATAAAGAGCTGATAAAAGTATGTATAGCAAGATAGAACAGGAATCATCTCTGAAATACTGGTTCAGATCTAATTATACAAGCCCACTGAAGTTCAATAGTTAATACACGCGTAGGATTCTGTGTATTTAGGACAGAGTTCAAAATGAGACCTTATATTGCCACATACTTAAAATATATATTTTGCTGAAGCAACTCCAGTCAGGCTATTAAAATAGAATGCCTACACTGAAATTATTTTCTGCCCTGTAAAAATATATATATATATCTCACATACTTGACCTAATAAAATCACCTGCATCCTAAGAAAGAAGAAAAAAAGGAAAAAAAGGAAGCTTTTTGTGTTCAGTGATTTTTCATGTGAACTATATATATCTGATATACCTAGAGACACTACAGTGATTTTCATCTTCAAATACTATCTTAAACCTAGCTAAGTTACACAAGTGGAGGTCAGGTGAGATTTTTTTTTCAAATTTTCTGCTACAGATATGTGTTTCCAGAGTAGAAATTAAACAAAGCTGGATGAAGGTACAGAATCTACACTGATGTCTGTCAATACTTACTACACAGAAAACACTTTACCTCAAAATAAAACCATCTGTAAAAAATATCACCAAAAAGAATATTTAAAGGCTGTTTTCTCAGCCCTATTTCCCTGCCTGAAGGCAGAAACACTGTACAGCTCATCCTAACCATACTGTCTTTTTGCTACCTTTCAAAGCACAGTGGCTCGTGCAATTAAAATCCTCTTTTGTGGGTAAGTACATGTTTTTTTCCACCCGTTTTTCCCCATTGCAAATCAGTTTTAGCAAGTCTCATGACACTACATGGTGTTTCTCAACTCAAGCCATGATGAGACATCTTCTTTTGGCTCTGCTGGGGACAAACAGGCCTGTTGTAGGATGAGCATGGAGCAGAGGCTGGGGTGGAACACCCCCTTGCTCAGAGCAGCAGCCTTGGGGCCATCCACTTCAGGAGGCTGCACGGGAGAATATGTTGCTGCAGCTGGACATCTGGGGTGCTGCCTTGATCATTCCAAATAATCTATGTTTCTGTACTCTACTGTTGTATAGTAGGTGGTTTACAGTATGGCTGCCCCAATTGGAAATATTTTCCTTTAAACACTTCATTTGTGTACTTGAGATTTCTTGACTTGTCAAGATCACAGGGACACACTGAGTTTTCGAAGGATATGAGATATTTGGATGCGTGAGAAATTAGTGGAGGAGGTAGAGACATATAGGTTTTTTCCTTACCAGGAATTTTAGATCTGTGTTATGGGAGTATGTTTTTGCTTCCATTTTTTTTTCTTGTTTTTCAGGTTGCTGATAATATTTGAGGTATCTGGAAAGGTTAGTTTTTAGGAAGGCTGAAGTTGCTTTTTCAGGTTTCTTATGATTCTTTTTTCATCTGTTTTTCACACCTGAAAAGCACAGGTGTTACAATTAATTGCATCTGTTTATTTTCTCATTCAGAAAGCTACATGAAATAATCATTATCATAGCTTTCTGGTTTTCCTGGCTGCCTTGTTTTTTTAATTATTATTTTGAAAGATCCCTTGCTAAATAAGCAGCAAGCTGTGAAGAAACTAAGTAAAACCAAAGGTGTGATGGTTAGTAAATTTGGTTAAAATAAACACCATTCAGTATCACTTTGCTATTACACTGCCTTATCCCTGAAATTAGACTGCTGTCTAAATTGCAGAAACATTTTGAAGTAAATATTTATACTGTAAGCAGTCAAGGATATTGTATACTGTTGTGGGCTAATGCCAAAGCAAATACAGTAGATGAGTTTATCTGGGCCCTTTAGTCCCAATGCGCCCCAGGGGTTTGAGCTGTTCTTCCAAGCACCAAGACCGAGAATGACTTTCCTCCATGTTCCTGGTTCATCTCATCAACTGGCTTGCGTATCTAAATAATCATTTGTCCGCAGCTGCAGGCAATCAGCGTTTTGTGCATACAGTGTAGATTCCCAAGCCAAATTATGAGATAATGAAAATACATGTAATTACATGTTGGTATGCTAGTCTAAATATAATCTGCACTTGGGAAAAGGAAAAGGAGAAAAGACAGTAACAGGTGAATAAGAAAACAAAGGCAGGCATTTTAGAAATCTTTCCTGATCATGTTTTTCAGCAAAATAGGTATGCTCGTTTATGCTGTGTTTACTTAAATGGTTATCTGTGAAGTAGAGAAGTTGAGCTCTGTTTGAAGCACTCAACTGCCTATGATTTCTGCAGTGTTTAACTGAACATTTTGGGAGAAATGTCAAATTTGTGCCTTGTGATTGATACATTTTCATATCAATGTAAAATTCGGAAGAGTTTCCTTTGAATTTTAATACTTTCACAGAAATACTTTCTTAAACTATTTTCTTTGTCCTGTTATGTATTCCTGGAAAAGATTTGGGTCACTTTTTCTTTGCAGGTGAGAGACACCTGCCTTTTCTTTTTTTAAAAATCCATTATTTGCCACCTTCCACACAGTCATGGTGAAGTCACGAGGGTACTCTGACACCTTTTTAATGAGTTTTACTTTTAAGACTCCTGCTTTTCACTGGTGTATAGTCTATAATCCTACGCCTTCTTGTCACTCACCTTGTTTAGGAGTGCCTGTGCAGTGCTGTCTAGCGTAGACAAGCCTAAATTCTTGCTTGGGAAAGTTACTCAGCCTGGATACTCAAGGGACTTGTGCTGTGAACTGCCTGTATTATACAGAAAATCATGCATCAGCCATTTGGTCAGCTTGCAGTCATGACTTACCACATGGATGATGTTTACTTGTCTACTACCCAGTGACTCTGCATGTAGGTTTCAGATGAGAAGCAGCTCAGTAGGTTTAGAGAGGGTCTCGTGGCTTGGAATGTTATTTGGTATAACCTCTTTTTCAGCTTCTCTTGAGCAGTTTTTAACTGCAATATTATTTTAAACTTTCAAGAATTATTTTATTGCCGACAAACAGACTGCATTTTCTGAAAGGGTTGTTTTAGAATGAAATGCATACTCATTCCCTGTCAACCCTTCTCTGACTAACCTAAAATTATTCTGTTTCATAATTTCTGTTGTTAAAAATTCAAATTCATCATTTTGTAATGTTTGACTCTGAAAAGAGATCTGTTACTATGAAGAATTACTAGTGAAATATTTTTCCAAATATCCTTTTTTAATGTTACAAGACAGATGACTTTTGGGACCTAATGCACATGCACTGTTTTTAGGAGTTAATCTACACAGACCTATATATGCAGTGGGCATAATAAAACTTCTTATTTTGCTTTTAGTTTTGTGTATGGGAATTTTATGTTCATTTAATGTCTTTTCTCGCACTTTTTCTTACACAATATTTTTGAATAAGCAAATTGAGAAATTCAACTTGCAGTCATGTTACCTACAGGAAATATATTTATTAATGTTTTCAGTTTATATATTTTTTTCTTAATACTGCTTTTTAAGTTTTGTTAAAATTGCACCATAAAATCAATTATAATTCTGGGGGGCCTATTCAATGTGTAACTTGAAGCATTAGGATCAACTGAACTCTAATTGTTCTTAAGTTTGCAATTTTTTTAATATTTGAAATAGTAATTCTATAGATTATAGAGTAATACATGGAATTTCTTCATGACTTTTGTATTTTCATCATTAAATACATTTTCAGTCACTAATAATTCTCTCTGAGTTAAAGAAACATCAAACTTAGTATAATTTGTCACTTTCAATTGTGTGCATGCAGGATGAGATTCTGTTCCTGCCTTTATTTACTACATAAAATAACTGGAGCCGCTTTAAAAGCCTTCATTATACTGCATGTTTCCCTGCAGCATACAGACAGCCACAAAACAGATGTCTGGAGGCATCTTTGCAAGGATGAAGGTGGGGAGACAGATGAGACTACGGAGTAGAATACCATGGGGAGAATGCTGCAGAGCTTAGGACTTCTGTAAGAGCTCGCTATCATATAGACACTGTCTATTACCAGGAACCTGGAGCATGTCAGGAACAGTGGTCTTAAAAATATCTGCCTCTCCCTTAGTTCACATTATGCTGAGTAAGAGCTTACCAAGCTCTAGTAAAATCTCCATCACTGAATATTTTTAGCAGGACTGGATATTCCTGAGTGATTAGCTGAAGCTCCACTGCAGTTGCTAGACTTGCAAGAGGAATTAGTTCCTCATTAAGCAGTGATGATCCTGTGGCTTCTTCTGAGCAGGGAGGAAAATTGTTTGTGGAAATTCCTTCAACTGTTCATGGCCTGCTCAGTGCTCTCCTCAAGCTGACTCTGAAAAGTCATTAAAATGCACAAAAGGGTGCGCAGATAATGAAGAGCCATGGAAGAATTTGGGGGTGAGATATATTAAACCTGGACTTTGGCTCTTAGCCTGACTCATCAGCATGGTCCCATTGGTCTCTTTGGGCCCCAGAGGCTTTTGGCTTTTTAAACTGGGTCATCAATGTGCACGTAGATGTGTTGAGCAGTGGAAACATCCCTGTTGCACACAGCCACTGGAGACAAATCTAGCCAGGGGACCAGGCACTGTGTTACAGCCCTAAAACGAGCATCACCCTTGCTCAACTTGTGTGGATGTGCTCCTGAGCCTGCTGTGACTGGGGCTTCAGCAGGGAGTTGTGCATGCACCAAAAACCCTTCTCTCATTATGAGTACTTAATTGTTCCATACAAAGCATAACTATTTCTACTGTCGAGAGGATGAAAGGATCCCAGCCATCTTCTTTACTCTGTTCCCACACTTAATAGCCACAAAGTTCAATGGTACTAAATGTTCAAGGAGGAGTGTTCTTTCAGGAATGTAAATATTTTCTTTTAATTCTCAGATCTCAGACTTTATTTCAGATGTTGGATTTTTCACCATTTACTCTCAACTGAATATTTTCAGACTAGCACACATATGTGCTATGCTCAACAAACTGACAGCACCGTAGGTGTGAAGTATGGAGTTTTATATTTTTGTAAAAATAAGTTTATTAAATAAATTTGTTTAAATGTGTTGCTTGTAAGGTAAGGCAAGGCTCAAGATTTCTGAATGTTAAGATAATAATATAATGCAATCAGAGAGATCAGCTGAGTCTCAGGCAATGACACAAGAAACAGATCCAACAGAACAGCAAAATAAGTTTCTAGCCAAATAGTCTGCACAGACTTGTCTTGTACGATATCTGTTCCTCTACGCCTTAGATACATTAGAAAGAGGCAAAGTATCAGTACCTCTACTCTACAGCTGGGGAATTGAGGTTCAAAAAGGTAATGCATCTTGCCCTTGTTGGCAACACAGAGGCTCCAAGTTTCCTGAATTTGGATTTCCTCATTCAAGCATCATTTTTCAGCCTGCAAGTCTGAAGGGGCAGAGCTTGGGGCAGGTCCATACCAAAAACCTCAGCCTCTATAATTCTGCTGGCTAACCAAAATGAGTGTGCCTGCAAAGACTCCAAATGCCACAATACAAGAAAAATACCAGGAAAAGAAGTTATTTTTCTTGCTACATCCTGTGTAGAGTTTTCAACTGAAAAAGTCCTTCTGCTGATGTAAGTGCATCTTCCCTGCGGCCCTGGGTTGGTGTGTGGGAAAGGCTGGCTCACAGATCACCTGGCCACTTGGATCCTGCAATTCATCTTCCTGGGATTCTGCCCCACACACTGAAGCAAGCAGCTGCGTCAGCTACATTTGTGTTTTCCCCAGACCACCTGCCAGCACTTTTGCCAAAAGTTACCACCCCATACTAGTGAAGGAAGAGACAGGTGTACACTCTTAACCCTGCCACCACAGTTCACAGTCCAGAATAATAGGGCAGGCTTACCCTCATTTATGGTCTGAAGTAATACACTGGACCACATGCAGAACTGTCCAAAGTGCAAGCAAACATTCCCTTTGGACATCCCTGTTATGAGGACATTAAACGCCATAAGTTGGACAGAGCTGCAAGCTAGGGCAGTATTGCATTTACTCTCACAATAAGCGGAGCTAGTGAATATGTTGATAAATTAAATATTTTGCAACAAGCTGAGCCAAATAAAATTCAGGCAATTGAGAGAACCAGATGAGGCTGTTATTTCCAGGAGCTTCTGGACACCGAGGGAAGTCCCAGAAGACTACAAGTGTACACCTGTAGTAACCATCTCTAAAAGGGGGGGAAAAGAAGTTAGAAAATTGGCTCCAAACAGGGAATTTTCTTTCAGGGACCAAAAAAAATGTAGGCACAAATAAGCAAGCAGATGATGAGTAAATAGCTAAAACTAATGAAGATCAGTAACAACCAGTATGAATTTGTCAAGAGCAAATCAAGTCACACTATCCTAATCACCCTGTATGACAGCATAGAATAACAAGAGTATAGCAGAGAACAGGTGAACCTCGAGTTTAGTAAAGCTTTTTGAAACTTACTTCAGATAATAATCTTAAAAGCAGGATAGGAAAACATAGCTTTCATGAAACTACTGTGATGAGTGAAAAACTATACTCAGAGAGTACTTATTAGTGGTTCACTGTCAGGGCTGGAAGGATGTGTAAAGTGGGCTTGCACAGAGGTCTGTCTTGTTCTGTTGATTTTCAGTATTTTCATTGATGACCTGGATGATGGAAAAGAGAGGTTGTTCATTAAACCTGCAGGCCACACCATGCTGGAAGTACTGTAAGGATGATGGAGAACAGGAGCAAGAGTTGAAGAGCATTTTAACAAACTGGAACAATTATGGTAATGCCATGTTTTTTATGAAATTCAGTGTCCACTTTCCCATTTGGTAAAGCTCATTATTATTATTAAAATCATAATTTTGTTCTCATCCAAATCATTTATTGGAGTTGTACATGTTTCCAGCACAAACTAGAGACAAGCACTATTCCTTTACCATGAAATGACTGTGGAGTTGTAGGCAAAAGTCATGAGTATTTTATGAAGTGAGACTTAATTAATTTTTCCTTAATTTTTCATAATTTCACATTCCAAGTCAAAAATAAGACTCTCTAGACCATGTCTGCAGGAGTATGTGAGGCTAAACGGCATAAATTCAGCCTCACACTTCAATGCCTCAGTGCATACCTTAGGAATAAATACTGTTTCATAAAGGCCTACTGTACAGCATCACTAAATTATATAAACTCAATTAATGTGGAATCAATGTGGGTTCAATTTAGCAACTTAACAAACCCTAGCACCATGCTACTTACATTATTTGTACCTCCCCATGCTAAGAAACTTGCTTTTTAAAAAATAATTTATCTAACTAGTATGAATCACTAGCCTGAAAATAAATACAGAGTCCCTCAGTGGGTCCTTGATGCCTCCATTTTCATTAGGAACTTTAACATTTATCTCTTTGTTTTATGCATGTTACATAGAATTATAGTCCCCCCTGGAGACATTAGATTAGGGATTATAAAATCAATGTGGTGTAAAACCATTGTTCTAGCACTTTCAAGCCATCCCCACAGAATGAGAAAAGGACAGCTGGACCCTGACCCACTGTGTGGGACAACATTGCCCAGCTGAATGATCTCTTCAGGACCTGCTAACTTGACAGCCTGTGTAAAGTTAGATAAGGGGTGATATTAGCGTTCACCAAGATATAAATATTCATCTCGCCAAGCAAGGTAGCACTGCACCCTGCAGGACCTAAATCAGACAGCCCAGTATGAGTCAAAAAGCACTGGATTCACTGCCGATTTATTCAGCTTAGTTAAGGCTCCAGACTTGGTCAAGTATATCTGGCTTTCCTTAAAACAAATAATTAGACCTGGCAGCATCTAGAAGGATTACCTTCTTACAAGGTCTCATATTCCTAGGTACAAATACATAATTTTTGTGTAATATAAACAGTCAATTTAAATCCAGTGACTATTTCTGTATGTATTGTGTTCAAGAGATGGCTGTAATGAGTCATTCAAAATAATTGCTCACCAATGAAAAAAGTGTAGGGTGAGATCTGTATTAAGGTAAATAATAGTGTTGCTTTTTAACCCCCCAGACCACACAGCATGGTGTATCTTTTCTATTAAGCTCTGAAAAGGGGAAAAAGTGGTGAATTACCCTGTGGAAAATCATACTTTTATAGTCTCTGTCCTAATATGCATAACAAAGATGCTTGGATATTTCAGATGGTTTGTATAAACATATGGTTATCCAAACCAGTAAAAAACTTGCAGTTAGCCTGAGAGCCGTTCAATACTTATTGACCTGTACTTAAATATAATCTGATTTAAATAACATGACTTATTTCTATTACCAATGGCTAAAATCATCATGAACCTCAGAGCAATGCTAACAGTATTTTACAACAATTTCTAGATATCAAGTTCTGCCATACACACAGCATGGGAAGAAAACTAGTGTAATGTATGCCCTACCATTGCCTCTGCTGCATGTTACTGTATTTAAGAGTCAGAGACAAAGAAAACGCTCATACTATTTCGATATCAGAATAATTATCTTGTAAAGATGGTTTGATATTGTTTATGTAGTGAATTTGGTTTAATTACAGCAACTCACAATGTTTTAAAGCTTAATTCAAAGCATCCATCTGCATATTTAATTGCATAGATGTCATTGTACTAACCAATACAGGGCTTAGGACAACAGACGTCAATGTTATTATTTAGGGTAACATTACATTTGAGAGGTGTTGCAGTGAAAGTCTAAACACCACATGCGCTTCATGATGAAATCCTTTTCTTCAGTAAGAGCGAGAAGAGAGTGGCATCGCCATAATACCTTTCTTACAACTCACTGCTCATTTTTCATGCTCTCTAGAATAGTTTAAATTGAAAGGAGACTACTCCAAAGGTAACGTACTTTTTCTATTATTTTACATTGTCAATTCTTTATTCAAAAAGCTACAGTTTCAGAAAAGATGTAAAAAAAAAAAAGCATATTCTTTCTTTAAGCTTTGACTGCAACAGGGGAAGCTGAGCAGGACAGCAGTGTGTCAACGCTCCTGTTGTTAGTGACCAGTCAAAGCCTGGCCACTCCTTGCGAGGGCTTTCTCACGCAGAGATTTTAACTTGAAAAATGTTTTGTAATAAAAATAAAGAAGTTAGGCAGCTGGGATGAGAAGTGACTGACCTCATGCTGCCTCTCCTGTCCTCTACCTAAACCCCAGGCATGTGGTCCCACCACGCTCATTAGAGTGGAGGGAGACCCAGTCCCTTTGCTGTCCTGCAGACAACTTCGCATCATGAGGGAAGGACTTTAATGCCACAAGTGACAGCTAAGCATCAAGCTTCTGACAGTACCTTTGAAAATCCTCTGAACATTTCTATTTCACAAAATGGTAACACATGCATTTTCTTGCTTCCCACAGCCTGTTTTTCTTCACAGTGATTTTCAAGTCCAGTGAGGTATATTCCTTTTGCTCAATATATTTTAAAATTAATGAATCAAAAATATGTTTTGTTTGTGCAGGGAAATAATATATTTTTTCTCTATTTACCAAAAATACTGCTAAGTTTCCCTAAAACCTTTCTGTCTGAGTGTAATATATTAGAGTTATTTGTTATTTGTTATTACCAGAAAGTTATATAGGAGTCCATTGTGGTGAATTCCAATGTTAAGCCCTAAATTCAAACTTACATCCTCAAAATTCCAACTCTGTTAACATTTAATTTTGTAGGCATGTAAGGACCCTAGAGTAGAGCTTATTGTACATTAGAGACCAGTCCAGGGAGGATGAGTCATAGGCAAGGTACCATGTCTACAGATTGCAGAAATATAGGATAGTTATGTATAAAAGTCATCATAAGATTTAGACCTTGAACTACCCAATTCTGTTATAACAAAATTCATGCCCAAGCAAGATAGACCATTGGGATGCAAAGGCTTGGGATTATGTCTCAGAGGTATCATGGATATCCTTTCACCACTGAGCCACTGAGGTTGTTCAAGCACTAAACATGCGAGTTTTCCCAGGCAATGAAGAAACTTGAAGTCACATTTCCTATTTTCCAGGAGGATACATTAAGCATTAGGGTCTAGGGTATTTTACAGTTAAACTTCACTTTTTCTCCTAAAAGGAGGCAATTCCAGGAGAACATAAAAAAGAACAAAAAGATGCACACACCTAGATAAGTTCTCTTTCGGCATATGAACATGGAGACATGCCACCTCTGTGTGACTGTACAGCTTCCAGCCTGAATCTGGCCTCATTCCAGCAGCTTGGAGCAGGGACAGGAAATCACTCCGGTCTTATCTTCCACATGGATATGCCCTGTGTTCCACAAAGACCACTCTTTCGTGAATTTCTTAGATTTTGAGTTTGAAAAGTAACACTTCTATCTCATACCATTTTTGTAGCCTGAGCTGAAGGCAAGGTGGATAAGAACCAGAAAATTAAGGACACGAGTGAAGCTGTTAGTCCTGCTAAGCAGTTTTCTATGGTTCCAGTTTCTCCTGTGAACCCTGTGGGTGCTAAAATCCTTTGTATAAATCCTTAACATTTTAGAGAAAGGAAACAAGTATTAGAGTTTTAGTTAAAGAACATCAATGGGGTTTGAACGGAAATTTTGTCTAATACATTGACTTGCCATATGGACAGGGTCTTACAGAACACCCAGTTTCCACATGCACATATATGGTACTTAATTTGAATTTTTCCACTATTTTCGTTGTCTTTACATTTTTTATTATCTTGTTTTATTGTTGTGTTGGGGTTTTTCTGTTTTAACAGAAAACTAAAAATTTTAAAAGGCAAAAGCTGTAGGAACATTAAAGATGAGGCATTAAGGATAAATAAAAAAAAATCATTAAAATCTAAATGTTGAAGTAGTTAATTTTGCTCTGAGTTAGACTATTTCTTTCCTACAATCCCCATTTCATTATAGTCTATATTGCTGAATTTACCAATTTACAACAAAAAAGCATGTGCATCCTCTAATAATGGACTCATGTAAAGTCCATATAATGTGCCAACATGTCTTCTGGCTGACATTGTAAATCAATCTCTGTGTGCAATGGATAATTTGGATTTCCCATTTATTACTATATTTTAAAATAATTTACTATATTTTTAAATAAACAAATAATTCCTACTTATACAATATTTTATAGCTTTATTAATATTATCTATATAATGTGTTGAAAAATAAACTGAACAGTGGATTCACAATGAAAAGTTTCCTTATCCGAAACACTCAGTTCTGAGGTTCCAAGAAAAACAAATATTTGGTAACACATTGAGTCTGTGATACAGTCTACCCTCTAAAAGGGAAGGCAAACAGCTGCTGAAAAAGATAAAACAAAATGGTAATTAACAAACAGAGGGACATCAACATAAAATGCAGTTAACAAAAATTATTCTTCGTTACTGAAAGTCACACACTGGCTGCCTAATTGTCAAGATGTACATAATTTTGTTAAGACCTTCACCAGACAGTCATCGTATTTGATGCATTGCTAAGTTTTATAGAAGACACCACATGAATGTCAGAAATTCATTCTTCAAAACAGAAAAATTATCAGTAAAGGATGTATGGGGTTTCAGCCCGTGAAAGTTCTTGTCTCTTCACTGCCAGATAGAAACGATTAATAAGAATTTAACACACACATAGAGCTAAGAGGTCAAATTTTAAAGAGGAAAAAGAGGAGCATAAACAAATTCATGGAGTCTAGCAAAGCTGCACCAAAAGAACTATTTTAAACTGTATAGCCAGATGCACCCAAAAAACATTGTAACTTCTAAGCAAACAAAAACCTCTGACTGCCACCAGTGCCAGCTTTGTATTAATGACACCAACCCTGCTGTTCACCAAAGAGCTGCATTGGTGTGGAGCTGCTGAAAGCATGGGCACTGAAATAACCTCCGAGGCCATCAGCCAGGAAGTTCCAGTGACCTGGAGATGAGCAAGACCAGGGATGGGCATGGAGTTCTGGTCAGGCCAGAAGCCCCAGTATGTCTCTCAGACCCCAGGTCACGGCAGCCAGGCTGCCCTCCTGCCCCAGATCTTTGCTCTGTGTTGTAGTGGGGAGGGAAGGTTTTGACCTCTGGGAAGAAGAAGAATGGAATGTAAATGTTCATTTCTCATTTCTGCAGTACATCAGGGAATTGTTGCAGAGAGTACTCCTTTCCATTTGACGTCTCTGGAAAAATAGAACGGTTCTGAAGCCCAGGGAGGGTTGTGTGGGGTAGCCAGCAGGCAATCACTAACAGCATGAGAAGATTTATCCTGGGGCAACCAATCTGGACACCAGACATACAGATGGGCACATGGCAGCCCATCCCATGGAAAGGTCAAAATATGCCATTGCCCTCCTGTGGGAGCCTCCGCAGTGCCTTCAACTGCACCCTGCATACAACAATCCCATGTGATGGGGTGAAATCCTCAAAAAATGGAAATGCTTACATTCTTGGCATCATGGTGATCCAGCAATGGGTCGGTGAGGCCATACCTTTGTCTGAGAGGGAAAGGCAAAGGGGGCCTTATCAGCCTACCTTTCTGAATGGTAGGTGGAAGGATGAACACACACCTGCACTTAAAGATTACTTTTACCAGTTATATGATTATTCCCAGCAGGGGACAGTATGTGCTAAAATACAGCAGTATGTGCCTAATTATACAGTTACACCCACACATCCCCGTCACCCTCTCTTTGCAATTTTCATCCCGGAAGACAAGCAGAGCTTGAATACAGCATGTTTTGGTGCTGAGTGCAAAAACTCTTGCACAGTCCATCTCCTCAGAATCTGAATTTTCCTATGTGCAAATGCAGCCTAAAACCTCAGCTGAACCCTAATATAGACCACAGATTTAAATGGACACCTTTTTTTTTTTTAAAGAGTATCTTTTACAGCATCAATAGAAGATGATTGAGTGAATCTGTGAGGTTGGACATGGCTACAAGAGCTGAAACACCAAAGACAAAACTGCATCAAATTTTGTTAGGGAAGGACACACCCTTCATAAGTAGATGAAGGAAAGAGGTGAGCTGTGGAAGTATCCTGAAAGAAGTTAAGTGCTAGGATATAATTGCAATACATCAAAAAAAGAAAATGCAAAGGAAAAAAGAATGTATGACTAATACAAGATGTAAATACGTGTAAGTGGTGAGAAAAAATTATTTTATATTCACTATTCCAGTATGGAAATATTTATTATTAATTTGAGTGGAACTAACTATTTTATTAAAATGGGGAGATTATTTATATATACCTAAGTCAATTCATTCATATATATACTAGCTTTTTAGCTTGTATCTGTGTTCTACGATATATTTTGGATTTTAATATAATCTGCATATTCTGGAGAGTCAGATGTCATGCTCTCCAGAAACTATTTGGATGATGCACGTTCTTGAATTAATGTGAACCATGGCAGCACTGAACTTGTTGAAAATATTTGGTCATGCAAAGCTACATGGTGAAGTTACACAGACCCAAGGCTGGATCCAAGACCATCTCAACTGTGAAAATACAAAAATATAATTTACTGACTATGTAAAACTAGCATTATAAGTGTCATGGAAGATGTATTTAGTGAAGCTGTTGAGATAAATATATTGTGCTTTTCCTTATGGGGCTGACATAAGGATTGCTGGTGCTGGCCCTGGACAAGTAAAGATTCTGCACCTCTTTTTTTTGGGCCCAAGGCTGCCAGACTGTGAAAGAGCAGTCAGGCTATTCCATTTTTCTCTCATTGGTAATTTAATAGCTAGTATTTGTAACTCTCTCTTCATGGGTGAGAAAGTGTGCTAGTGAATGTTAACAATATTTGGTTTATCTGTACTTCTGAACCCAGATTGCTCTGCATGAAAAAGGTCAGTGTCTCCCAAAATCGCTATTTCAAGGACATTCAATTTAGATTGTCTACTTCACAGGTAAAGCAGCAAAAGCATTTTGACATTAGGCTCAAATGCCAACAACAGCAAGCTTCAGATTTCATATTTGTGATATGATTTATAAGGAGCGACGGACAGGATGAAACAGAATCCTCTCTAGCGAAAACTAAAAGTGAAAAGACTTCCATATCCAGGCCTACAAGTTGAATTTCTCTCTCTGATCCAATGTATGCTCCTTTTTTCTGCATAGCTGAATAGAATAAGGGTATTTGGATCTTTGCATCCACCAGAATGTAAGATCCACAATCAGGATCCTGCAAATACACATTCCCACAGTTGCTAAGCATGATGCTCTTTTGAAATGTGATGGCTTGTTTGAAGTATGATAGCTGACTCCATATGTGTGTTCCTAGAGGTCTGCAAAGTAAAATGAATTTTCTTAGAACATATTTACTTAAACTTCTGTGAAAGGGTTATTCTGAGGAAGAAATACTTTAGTCACTAGGGAAACTTAGCAGACCTGTTCCTGGGGCCTTGGCCACTCATATGTTTGGGTTTCACTCTGAAGATGATGTACCTTCTAGACACTCTAGGCCTAGACATAGCCAGATGCCAAGGAAAAGGACAAACCTATAAGGCTGCCCTGAGCAAATGGAGCTAAAAATTGTTCAAGTAAATATATTGATTCAAACTCGGAAGTCAGATAAATGCTTAGTGAGGAAATTTTGCAAACCCATACCAGCCTATTCATCACTGAAGGTTCATCACCACAGAGAATTTTGTGATTGCTCTGTGGACAGTATTTCAGTATTTTTTTCACTGCAACCAGTATTTTTCAAAGAAAAGCAAGAGTCTTACTACCTCTATGATCTATAAGTTCATAAGATCCAAGTTGAATTCAGACAAAGCATGGATTTTCAGTTGAACATAGTATTTCTACTGGCAAATATATCTTGGCATTCTAGAAAAGCCATAGGTTGTAGACACCATAATCAAACCACACTTTTCCCAAACACCATAGATTTGTCATAAGTATCCTGATTCTGTACAGTTAGTATGAGGAGGAATTTCTGGACCAACAGGAGAGTGATGGATCATCCTACTGCCAGCATGACTTGGAGCCACCTTTGCCTTTTATAGTTGAAAGGTGATAACCAAAATGAGGATTTCAGTGATATAAATTTGACATTCTACATCAAAGTTGTGTTAGCCACAAATCTTTAAGTAATGTAAAAGAGCACAGTAAATACAAGCTGCCTTTCTTCCTATGCCCCTGTCACAAGCGCACAGTTGCTTGGGTATGAAACTCCAGCAAATAATCTGACAACACAAATATGAACCCTTTAAATGTTTAAAATATCCTGATTACAACAGTATTAAATGTGTCCCTTTACTTGGGAACTCTGGTCTTGACAGGGACTAAAATGACTCTAAACCTCATCTCTTTTTCAGACAGAATTTCCTAGCTCCTGCTGTGTGGCATCTACCACTAATCTGACATGCCAGAACAGTGGCTGAACAAAGAGGAAACCATTCTAAATGTATTTATTTTCTAAATCTGCATAAAATGAGTATTTCAGGGATGCACTATTCAACCTCTGACTGCAAAGTTTTGTCACCCTTAATCAGTCTTCAGTGTAGAATTTTATCAGTAAATGCAGAAAGAAATAGTAGCATTCCATAACTCCATCTGGAGGTAATAAAGTGTGGGTCTGTCTGCATGGGGAAGTTACAACAAAATATGTCAGGACATGAATTTCAAGCACAATAACTGCTGTACTCTAAGTCTCTATGTAGATGCTCTTCAACACTAAGACTTCAGAGTTTTTTTCCAGTTTAACTTAATCCATTTTCACAGTGGACTCCTACAGGGGAATTAGTGTCCACACAGAGAACTATTTCTTAAAGGTATTCTGAGAAATTTTCCAACCAGACAATGGTTGTTAATATATTTTAAAATATATATTTCCCCATAGTAATACAATAACAAACCTGAGTACTTTTTCAGAGGAAATTAGAGTTCCTGGGAGACTAAATCACCCCCATCTGCTGTTTTGCAACCCATGTTGTATGGCAGCCTCTCCTACTTAGACATGCTAAAACAGTGCATGAACAAAGAGCAACTCTGGCACATGCATACATTTCCAAAATTTACATAAAATTAGAATTTCCAGAATGCATAATGTGCCAGCCATCTCAAAGTATTGTTAGTCTGACTCGTCTTTGAACCAGGTTGGTACAGTATCGATTATATATGAAAAAGACTGTTATTTTCTCTGTAGTACATGCTGTATTGCAGAAAATGTCACTAAAATTTAAAAAATGTGCCAGACTGTTCATATAAAGTGGCATACAGAAAGCAGGCACATTCTTTTTGTTCACATAGGAATTAATTTCTTCATCAAGATTTTGCTTTTCCATGCCTGGAAAATATGAAATGTAAACAGCCTGCCCCATTCCCTGAAGGAGGTAGCTGAGTTACCTGTGTAACTCAGGCCGGAAAGGCTTAATGTGGTGTCCGTCAGGATGATGATCAGCTGGTGAATCGCAAGGCTTCTTCTAGTTGGGACATTTCAAATACAAATATTATGATGTGACTGTGAGTGTTACTTAGTGTCAGAATTTTAGATTAATTTTCAGTATCGAGAAATTTAATCCACAGTATGAATTGCTCCAGGTCTGGCCTAATGAGTGTTACTGGCATATCACGGCTTTATTGCTGTTATTTTTAAGACAGTTATGTGAGAAGAGGGACTACAGAGAATTTCCCTCCATTAGGAGTAGAACAAGCTAGCCCAAACTGTATCCTGTCTACTGAGGGTAAAATGTGAGGTTTATTATGAAAGGTTTCTCTTTATTTCAAGTTGAAACACCACTACAAAAACACCATAGATTTTGTTAAAAGTCACACTGAGGGAAAACAAAATACTAATGCAGTGAAAATTGCTTGAAAACATTAATTTTACTGACATTATTAGTAAAAGAAAAACTGTAGTTGGAGAAAAAAATGCCACATATATATTAAAAAGGTACCCTGACATTTTTTAGAAATTCTTAGAGCATGGATCATCAGCCATGTTCAAACTGTATGTTTCCAAAAACCAATCTCTGTTCCTTGAATAGTCACTTGCTCTGAATTGTACCAAAAATTGCTAATTCAGCTCTTGATATTCCATTTTTATACCATTAAAAGAGTATGACTTCCCATGTTTGAGTAGTTTCATTTAGCATTTTTCATGGCACAAAATGCCATGTAATAGAAAGCTAAAGAGAAAAAGTAATCAAGATTCAACTTTGTTCGTTTGTAACTATTCCCAGTAAACCTAGGGGTGTGGAAATCAACTTCAGATACTAGGTGTTGCTCAGATGAGGGTAGGCAAACTGGGTATCTCACAGCATCTTGTTGTTTGTGAATGCAACGTTCTTGTTGTTGATACTCAGCAGCCCTTAGCTGGCAGAATTTGAGGCCTGTTGTGAGATGTTTTCACAGCCTTCAACTCTTCCCAGGAATTTCTGTACCTTTGTCTTGTTCTTCAGTTCCAAAGTAATATTAGATCTCACTATTTCTTCAGTTTTACTGATCAGAAGGTATTTCTTAGTACATATAAAATTGGAGGTGGGGCAGTTTTGTCCATGTAGTGATACTGCAGATCCATACCCTGGTCTTACTGTCATAAATGTCTATCTTTGAAGTTGAAACCTTGACTCTGAAAAAGCTTGCAGAGACATTAGGCAGACATACTGGTTTTGTCTTTATCACTTAAATTCTAAAATCCGCATCATTTTGCTCTACTTACCTCTTAAACGTGACGAGTTCAGGTTTTAGGGATTTTTGTTGCTGATTTGGTTTCTTTCTTTTGTATTGACAAACTTTCAATTTAGTGAAAAGAACTCATACCATCAAAGAAATTGAATTTCTGGATTTGTTTGTGGTTTTTTTTCTGGTTCCACCCTCATTGGGGACAAAACTTCTAAAGACGTCCTTTGAATAGAGTATGTAATGAACAACTATTATACATGACTTCCTCACTCATGTGGAAATCCCCATAATTCACTAATGAAATCATCACTTTTCAGTTTTTCCTTGGAACTGGGTTAATCATATTTGATGGCGAATTTTATGTCCCTTCTATTTGTGCATATTACGGTTTCATCTGTAAAAACAGTATTTATATTTTATGGTCCAGTTTCTTATTTTGGTTCATTATGACTTTAAATATTCAGAAGGTCTTTTGGATACAGAAAAAGTGTTATGATAAAACTTCTAATAGCCCAATTGAGGCAAAGATCCTTAAAGATTACTGGCAAATAAATAAATAATTTTGGGGTTTTTCACTTTTACTTCCAAAATACTTTGATCAGCTAATGTGAAGAAGCCTATCAAATACAAAAATAATCCCCCATACATCTACTTTCATTTTCCTTTTCCAAAATCCCCTAGGGATATAATGCAAACTCCAGCTTTGTTGGTTGCTATTTTCCTAAACGTGTCACTCTGTGATATGGCAACTATGCTAACTCTGATGGAATAATACACTTTATAGCAGTAAACTGGTTTCAGACAAGCAATTTTCTGTAGCGTACAATCCTATATTTGTTGGTACGGCATTCTGCAGTAGGTACTAGCTACAATGAGCAAGAAATTAGGTCAGGGATTTTTTTTCAGCATTTTTATTTGGTTTAACGCAGCAAAATTTTAATGCAAAACAACCATCATAATGTAACATTATGCCATGAACTTTAGGTGGTGTTTCCACATGTAAAATAACAATTGCAAGGGAACTGTGACTTATCCATTTCAAGTGATTTTATCTGTCTTTTGACCCACTGCTATTTCACAGCCAGAAAATAAGTCTGAGTACAAATATTGCATGAGAAACTGTACTTTTTCTTATCTTGGGAACACTGATATACTTTTCCACCATATCTGAATTTGTTTTACACAGTGCCACATTAGGTTTCCCTTACAGAGAGCAATGCAGTGCTAAACTAAACATCTGACTTGATAAAAACTGGAATTACCTTCAAAGCCACACCCTGTGAGTTGTATTTCCAATTTAAAGCAGATGTTTGAAGTGCGTGGATGCCTGGCTGAAATGTTCCTGAACACACGTGAAACCCGTGTTAGGGAATCCAGAACTGCTTAAACACACCATGAGCACAGCATTACAAACATACACCCTTAGGACCTTGCAAATTCTAACATTGCTTTGTGAGTGGCCACAACAATGAACACTTACTGCGGTTTCTAAAGGCAGCAGGAGGTAAATACAGACAAATCCCCAGCAGCCAAAGGTGGATGATAACAAGCATTTTGAAAGGTCAAAGAAGCTCATCCTCCTGAAGAGGAAGCACCTACATTTACCTAGGTGAAGGCCTAAACAGACATTAAATTGTATTCTGCCTCACAGATATGCTGCCTAAAACTAGCAAACACGAGACAGACAAACAAACCATGCAGTCATACTGGAAGTCCTTTGGACCTATCAGGACATAAGAGACCATTTAATAAATTATGGTTTTTATAAATTGTTTTGAGATATTTGTACCCATGATATGATACTAATTTGGGTATGGATTACCCCAGATGCAGGCGAGTGGGTGCGGCAGGTGTGGAAGAGCATCCCTTCCCAGCCCTGGCTTGCAGGTTTGGGAAGGTTTTGGCTGCTTGCCCTACAGCTCAGGGACCGAATGAACAAACCAAGCTGGCTCAATGGAGAATGAGCTCATGCAAACCTGCAAGGCACATTCTGTTGCAGCAATACCCAGCTGATCCCCCTGAAATCAACCTGGCTCCTACCATACTCATTTGCTCTCGGCATGTAGAACCTGAACTGATTCCATGTTGCTCCATTAACTTTTTTCATGCTCCACAGTACTTTCTTCTTACTCTGCAAGGACATTTTTAATTTGGGCCAGTACTATTAGCACACAGGAACCATCTCAGGACCAGCAGTTGGCCCACCTAGCAAGTGTTCTTGAATGCACAATGACAGCACAGAGCTCATTCCTATCTTGGTGGGAACCAGAGGAGGTCCAGAAACACAGACAAACCCAGTAAGTTCAGCTGGACCCAACTGCCTTCTTGGTCAGACAGCAGAGTGCCTGTAGTGTCTTCAGCTGTTTTATCTGAGTTAAATACTGCCTTGAGCACTGGCTGCCCATTATTGCAGATATGGAAAGCTGTTACTTCCCTGATACGCTTTTGTGGTAATTAATGCTACTGTGTTTTTAAAATGCTGGCAGGTGACTGAACTGGCCTGTAATGGCTTCAAGGAGAGAAGGATTCAAGAGCAGAAATAGATTCTGGCTTGCCACGGTGACTGCAGTGAACTGGTGCCAGAAGTATTGGCCTGGAGGAAGAGAATTTATGAGGCTGCACAAAATCAAAAGCCCAGCTGAAGCCTGAGGTGCAGAGAAACAAGGCTCTGCAGTCGTGACTGAATCTGCATGTATGTGTGGTTTCCAAAGGAAATGCTGGGCTCTGTGAGTTGGGGAACTGCAGAATCAGACATCAGAAACCCTGTGATGTTTTGTGACTGCAAAGTTAGTGGGTTTGCAAAGAGCTAAAAGTATGACTAGATTCCATGTCAAAGAAAGTAACTCCTAGAATAACTTTCAGATGTCAAAACCATCGAGATACCTGAGATCTGCTCCTCGCAGCTACCACAGGTGACTCTTCCTTGCTATTTCAGTCCTATGGAACTTCAGCTTTAAAAGACCAGAATGTTCTGGTTAAAACAAAATGCTGGACTGTGTAGCACTTCATAGCTCCCCAGTCTGGGGGCAAATCTCTTTTTTTGTCTCAACTGGAAGAAGACCTGGGTGTATGGCATCTGTCTCGGTCTCCTTTGTGGGAAGGGAAGCTGGGTGACTCCTAGGGCACAGGTGGGTCACATCCCAGATGGAGAGAGTCAGGGTATGGAGGCCCTGGACATGCCATTTATGGTTGATTTTCAGACATAGATGGAGTCATTCTTTCAAACCACGCTGGATTACACCAGCTCATTGCTATTTCTGTGTGTAAACATTTTTTTACTCTTACTCTATAATAAATGTTGGAAGGGTGGTTGTAATATTGACTTAAAATAAGGAATCATCATCCTGAAAAGACTGAGGAAGACTGGCCTAGAACAAAGAGAGGTTATTAACGCTTTTGAAAAATACACCACCTGAGCTTGAGTCAATAGCCAGTGGGGCAATTAATAAAGCACAAGACTAACAATATATTTGTATTCTCTTTGTGTACAAAGTGTAACGGAATAGACATAAAATCCATCCCACCATTGTCTTTCTCTTCCTGTGGTTGTGATGGAAAGGAGATGAATGCATTTAAGAGTGGTTTCCTATACAGTGGTCGTCTTGTACAGTATCCCATTAACATTACAGAATAGGATTGGTACTGCCATGAATTATCTAGACAAGAAGCTCTACACATACTTCTCTATCACTCATGCAGGGTATGTGACTAGACTTTCATACAAATTCGCTAACTTTCCACAGAAATAAAATGTAAAATATGGCTACTCCTGTGAATTCTTTCTCTAGGAAAACTGGAATCCTGAAGGTTTTAAAAATAGCCATTTTGAAGAAAGTAAAATAATTTTGCATTGAGACCTTCTGTGCATTTATTTTAAAATGTTTAGTTTATAATGTTCCATTGCACTACATCTCTCACTTTAAATTAGGTTGTTGGGATGCATTCTGACAGTTGATTTTAGAGTAAATAGCTGCTGGAAAGGCAGGTTATCTTCTCCGAGCAGCCCCAGATACACGCTTCCTTCCTCTCTTCACAGTGGAGCATCTTTTTGTGCGGTGAGCTGGGTTCAGCTGGCAACTTATTCTTCTGGCATTCCAGGTAGACCCTGGCCTGAGCAACAACTCATGTCACATCTGAGTAGATAGGTACAAACCAAATCAAGCTTGCTTTATTTGTATTCCGAGGTGGGTTATTAGCTCAGACATAGGTAGTTACCCTGCTTCCCAGCCAGAGTTGTATTCCAGCACAGGTATACATCTGTTTGTACATACCTTGAATGTTTCACTCCCAAGCAAATTTTAAAGTTGTTTTAGAGTAACAAACATTAACTCCAGGGGGCTTGACAAAATAAACACAAGATCGAACAGAAGCAGACCTCCCTGATAGCCAGTCTGTACAGTATTGTTCAAACAGTTGGAGCACCTGCTGCTGTGAGTCCCAGCACTGGAAGTCTGGGTGGGAAAGCCTAAGTGGATTGCAACATGCATCATCAGGCAAAGCATTTCACTTACAGGTGATGAAAGAGTTGCAACAGTCGTTCACGTTTCAGGGACCTTAGATACTAATTCCCTTTTTACTGAAAAGACAGCTAAAAGGAGATAAAAACTATAGAGTGAATAAATATTGGGATGCATAAACAAAGCCATTCTGAGCTGTTCTGAGTAGCTTTATTGAATTTGGTCTGATTCATTGAACATGTCTTTGTCTGTATTCCAAATTTATTATTTAAACAATGTTGTCAACTGCGATTTACATTCAAGGACACAATTTTTTTTTCTGTGAGGCAACACAAATCTTTGGGGGAAAAAAAAGCAGCACTCTACAAGCTAAGCACAGAGAGAAACAAAATCTTTGAGCAAAAGCATTGCCAAGAAAAAAAGTGCTACAAGTAGTCAAACCACAGATTATGAGAGGAGCTGTTCGATGAACACTGAGTTTTCCCCATACAAATACTTGCTTAATCTTCCATCAAGTTCTTTTCTTGTGTTATTCACACTTTCCATAAGATGCATTTTGCATACTTTAAAGGTGATGATAAAGAAAAGAAAATAATTTTTTAGAATCTCAGGGAGACAGGATTAATGAGTGGCTTAACCTCAGTTCCTTTGAATGGGCATTTATTGATCTTCACAATAACATAAAGAAGTGAATGATGGAGAATTCACTTACTTTGTCTAGCTCACTTCTCTGGTGTGGTGGACTAAAAGGATTGAGACTTATAGTAGTGAGACTGTGAAAGTAATATATGAGATCCTAGAAACTTGTGTCATTGAACACACTGAACACACCAGGTATACTTATTTTCCTCTTACGTTGTTCCTTTTACAGTTTGCAACCTTAGGCACGCAAACACTATTTTAACATGCAGAATTTGAAAAAAATTCACACAAAAAAATTATGTGCTCACTTTACACAGTCAAAAGCAATTTTTTTTTCCCCCAGACAACTCAGCTTGACCATGTTGGACATTTAAAATTCAATTTCTGTTCTTTCTGTCAAATCTAGTACATAAGCATCAGCATTAATGACTTGGAAGACACGCACCTCTACAGTTTTAGCTGTTATTCCTAATGTGACCATAACTATAGCATCTAGGTGGAGTACTGATAGCCTAGTTAAAGATTCATGCAGTGCCTGGGACACAGTGCTGTTCTATAGCTGCATCAGTGCTGCTGGGCTGACAAACATAGGGCTGTTTTTCTCACTGTGGTGTGACTCACAAGCACATCTCACAGTAACAACACATTACTTTCATAAAATAAGTTTCTGAGCACTGCAGTATGCAACAATAATCTGAGAAATAAAACCAGCAATAAATGAAAAATTAACATTTAAACAAACCATCAGTAAATCTCATTCTCAATTAGCTAGGCTTCCTGTGGAATTAGCAGCAATTACAGTATCTCAGATCAACCTGCTTTGAAAACAATGATGCAAGCTTCAATTTATGCTGTTATACCATAGTGTAAACTGCAATAATTCAAGAATTTTACAATCACTATTCACTATATGATCTTATTTGTCATAATTATATACAAGTCAACATCCTAACTCTTGGAAAGGATCTTGATTCACACAGGTGTGAGAAGAGCAGCAGACCCTTCTGTGCAAACGCTGCAGGTGCAAATTCTGTGCTATGCCATGACCCACAGTGCCCTCTTGACTACGACGTGACTACATCGTGTGTGAGACATTGCAGCTGTTTCCAAAGCGACTCCTGTGCCCATCAAAGATGCCTGGTCCATATTCTATTTCAGCCAAGCACCCAAAATCACAAGGCACCTTCACAAATGTGCCAAATGTTATGCCTCTTTCCTGACATTTCACTTGTGAGCTCCCCTATCATTTTTTCCCTCTGGCCAGCTTAAAGTCACATCTTGACCTGACAGCTAGCTGGAAGAGCTTGCACTACTGCAAGTCTAAGCTTGGACAGAAAGTAAAGAAATACACTCAGCCAAGTAGATTTTTCTACTTGCTGATTTGCCATTTGCCATTTGCCATTTGCTGATTGTTTCTCTTCTAACTCTTGAGAAACTGTAAGGGAAGAGGTGAGCAGTACAAACTATATTTAGTCCAAACTACATGTCATCTATGTCCAGAACTGGTTTTAATCCAGAAAAGAAGATTCTGCTACATTCACAGAGTTCTGTTCTGCTGTGAGATCCTGCAAGCTCCGACTGCTAATGATGCCTGTGAAAAGCAAAAGAAATAACACACAGGCCTTTCATGTGGAGATGCTAGGATACACACCTGAGGACATTGGGCTAGGCTTTGGTGAGAGATACCATGATAATAAAGACATCAAACAGCACACCGAACTTCAGCATCTCCCCAGCTACATCCCACAGAAAGCAGGGGCTGATGCCGTAGCACTGCCCTCCCATGCCACTGGCAGCAGATGTATTTCCCATCACACGGGGCCACATTACTTCAGCTGTGTGCAGGCTCTAGTCTGAGCCACTACCAGCACCACACATAGCTGGTCCTCACACGTTCCTTTGACCCTTATGCAGCATCCCTATCAACTGCTGCTTTTCCTAGAGCAGGATGCGGCCGCATGCAGTGCTGCAGGCTGTGTGGGGTTGGGCTGGCAGGCAGCAGCAGTGCTGCAAGAGCTCACAGAACACACCCTCAGATGGCCAGAGACATGCTGTAGGGTCATGGATGTGGGGAAAGCATATTGTGGGCCACAGCAAGGTGGATCAGGCACATATCATGGCTCTGCATTCAGTGCAGCAACAGCACGTGGGTCTTAACTTGTTATAACTTCATTTTTTACCCATTTTATCTTTGAAAATGAGACTCAGACTAGCTTTATTTTGGGGCTGGCTCAGGGTGGTTTATGTCACACTTAGTGCAGTCCCATTTTGACTGGAAAAATGTTTATAACAGTTAATCTGATAATAAACTACTAACCTCAAGTGTTTTTCTCAGTTAAAATAAAATCTAAGTTTGTTTATGGAAATAAAAATGTCTCACAACTTTACTTCTTAATTATAGCTTTAAAGTGCCAAATTCCTTCAGAATCATTACAAGCCAGCCAAAGGGAGAGGTGAAAAACAGTTTTATCATAATTATATAATTGCAAAGTTTTATAATAAGTATTTCAGAATTTCCATTTGTCTGAAGTGCCTGTAGACTTCTCTGCAGTGTTTTAATTGCACAATCAAAACCAAACACCTGTTTGAAATTAGCATACATCCAAACAAGAAAAGAAGACATGCATTTTTGACAGTGAGAATAATTAACCGCTGGAACAGACTATCAAAGGATACAATACATTCTCATTCACCCTCTTTAAATCAAGAGTAGGTCCGTTTTTGAAAGACACCATGTCTTACCCTGGGATTGTTATTTGAAGTTCCATGATCAGTGCTATGCAGGAGATCATAATAATGATGCTCATTTTTTTGCCAGAGATGTCAAAGAACATTTTGGCTCCTGGGACACTTGCATACCACATCCCTGAGCTCTGGCTCCTGTCAGCTGCCATCAGCCTGCAATCCCTCTCTCCTGCAGATGAAACAGCCATCAAGTTTTAGAGATATTTGTCCCCACTTGGTCTGCATCTCTCACATTGCCCTTATTACAACTTTCTACCTGGCCTTGAAATCCCTACTTGTTAAAATAAAAACATTATAGTAATTGCTCTGAAAATGTTTTACAAAAGAAGAAGTTATCCCACATCTTCTATTAAGATGTAAGAGCCCAATTAAGGGGTGTTTTAGCCATCTTTCATCGATTTGGCTACCCTAATACCTTTAAAACCATAGCTGTTAGTTCTTAGACTTAAATATTTGGACCTTATTGTGGCAAGAGGTGTTCAAACACTGAATTAAACGCTGTTCCAGGCATTTAGCTGTCCCAGCTTACACACCTGCTGCTAAGCACTGAGGCAAATTCCACTACAATGCTGACTTTTTCCCATTTCTACCTTCAATACTTCCCACCCCTGCTGTGCCAATACTGCTTTCCACCAATAATTTGAGTGATTTAATTCTAAGCATCAGTGTGAAATTTTCGTCAGTTTCTTAAAGTTGCAATTGTGTCATTGCAAAATGACACAATGAAACTTACAATTTATACTTTATATTTATTTATATGAAGTCAATAATATTTTCTGAACAAAGCTAGGTGAAGGATTTGTCTGAAGTTCATATTTCAGATTAGGACCTGTGGAATAATTTGCTTGGGATAACATAATCTTCTCAGATCACACTCAGTTCTTTGGCAAATTCAACACTGCTCAGTCAATATATGAGCTATTTCCTCCTTTCACCCAAGCAGATGTGGGCTCATTGTGCCATGCTTTGAGCCAACCAAAGACTACTTTCCCACCTCAGGAGTTCAGAATAGTCCATCCAGGGAGGTCTCACCGGTCACACTTAGCAGTGTGCTTAAACATTTTTGCCCAGCAAGAGAGCAGCCCAGAGCTCACCCAGATTATGAGCTGACCAAGCCTCCACCTGCCTTCAATGTGCCATTTTGACATACCTGCAGTCACAGCTCAGCTTCTGCAGGAGCCTTCATGCCAGGAAGGGGAATTATAGGCTTATTAATAAAGAGCTTTGTTATTGGTGTCAAATAGGAGGAAATACATTGTGAAGGCATCAAGGTGGGCATTTGAAGGGGGACTGCAATTTTGAATGAGGCAGTTAGAGAGGTTCTCCCTAAAATCTTCACCATCTGTAGTACAGGAAGAGGTCCCATCATTTTGGAGGGGAACCATTCAATAGACATCGCAGAGTCACGAGTTCAACTTCTTTGCTTTTACAGTCCCTTCTCTCTAGACTCGCCATAGCAGAGCTCTATATGCTTGACTGCCAGCCTACCTGGCATCAGGCTCTTTTAGGCGATGATTTCCTTACCACTAATGTAATGGTAATACGTTAAATAATGCTAGGGTTTTATTTGCACATGAGTAAAATATCTGCGACATCTTTGCATAAATATGCCTTTGTACTAAGAGGAAATACAAAAAGACGAATTCAGTCTTCATAACATTGAATTGAATGGGAATGCTTGTGGAATATGAACATTCAAAAGGACATAAGTATTGAATAACTGGGCACCTGAAAAGGAAGTTTTCTTAATTATAGATATGATACCAGACAGGAGGCAAAATATTGTCAGGAAAGAAACAAGGTAGGTATTGAAGGGGAGCTGAAAGTTTTTATTACTAATTTAATTAAGAGTAACATTAAAACCTATTCCAAAATGCTGTCTCTTCCCATGCACTGAAGAGGCTGGATAATGTTAGCCTATATTCAATAATGGTCTTGGGTACTTAAAACAAGAATTAAGTGGAGCTGAGTTATGTAAAGCCAAAATTGTAAGCCAGTGACTCATACTGCTTTTTCATTGTAAGGCAGGGTCCACATGTGCCCCAAGTTATGGTCTCCTGGTCTTCCACATCAGGAGACCTGGCATATGCCTGATGTTCCTTCCTCTCAGTGACCCTGGAGAAGAAAACACAGATGTACAAAGGAGTGGTGGGGCAGCCCAATGTACCCCAACCTGTATTTTGGGGAGGGAAGCTCTCTGGGAGTAAGAATCTCGAGTATTGGCACCTCTTCCCCACTGGGTACATCCAGCCATGGCTTCTACCTAATTCTGGATTTATTTAGACTCACCAGGTGTCTCTCTCAAAAGAGAGATGAGGCCATATTCAATGGGTTTCTGAGATGTCATTCTGAAGTAGCTCATTTTCCATTGTACTGGATAGCGAGCAGAGAGGCCTTACTCAGGACTCTGGGTTGCACTCCCAGCCAGAGGGCACTTGAGCCCTCCACTGGGTCAAGCCCTCTGGACTGTGAGGAAAATGCCTGCAACAGTATGACTGGCTTAAATATCCTGTGGATCAAATAAACATGAAGATTATGATGCCTAGTGCACAGCAAAAAAACCCTGTAGCTTTGTATCCACACAGTAGAACATGGTTTAACACTGGTTTATTTAAAAATACAGGTCATGAGATCACAGTTGTCATTAACCTAATTCATAATCAGTGATTATTGAATTTGTAAGTTCTTGAATTTTATCAAACTAAAAGGAAAGTACACAGCAAGTAATGCTATTCCCTTATGCAATATCAGACAACACGCTTTTGAAAAATCATAATGTTTGCTTCTCACTTTATATGTCTACACTAAAAGATGATGTACAGCTACAGGTGTAAGTCTGTCCAGATCAGCTAGTCTAAAAGGTCGCAGACGCAGTTGCTAGTGTTGAGTTTCTTGCACTTCATGTCTTGAAATGTTTAATAATTTCAAGGTAATAATGGTTTATTTAAACATTTCTTTATACCAAATTATATATCATGTAATGAATAAAACACTGTATTGCTGTATGTGTGTTTTACCATGCATGTTACCGTAAGATTGAAGGCAAGTGGACATAGGTGGCTTAGTTGATTGCTAATGGTCACATGAGTGGGTGTACGTGAACTGTGGAAGCAGAGTCCTAGCAAAGCAGGCTGATGGCACGTCCCGGCCACTCCATCCAAACACTCTGCACTAACAACGGCCTGCCCACCTCACCTGCAAGGCTAATAGAGGCCTTGTCTTTGCCCCCAGGAACACAACCTGCATTGATTGGCTTGCTATTACTGATGGTGTTGTTATTACTAACATACAAGGTGGGGAAATGGAAAAATTTGTCTGGTTTTGTGCCCTTTTCTGGAGTGCAGCATGTCTTAGAGAACAGTGATGTGTTGATCACAAGCTCAACCTGAACTTAAAAGAATAAAATTCTCCTATTTCTGGATCTCTTGCTTGCTATGGAACAACGCAGATGCTTGTTTGCTTGTTCTCTCTCTTTTGCAGCTCTCTCTCTTCCTTTCTTCCTTCTGGTTTTTAAAGGTTTATTAATAATTCTGCCATAATTCTATGAAAATACTGCATTATATAAAAGGATAATAAACCAAAATTATATCACAGAAATGTGTAGAAGAGTTCTAATTAGTACTTAGATGGTTCTTTTATTAGGCAAATACTTTGCTATGAATAAACCAGTAGTTTATCAACCAGTATTTCTCTTTCACACATAATCTCTTATAACGGTCTGACTACTGTCCCTTCTAACATGAAATTATGATGGGTAAAAGCCAAATGCCCCTGTGACTACTGCTGATTTCCCTAGTTCTCTAGTTCCAAGAATGGAAGGAGCATTGCTTAGTGTTTCTAGCTGCCCCAAGCCATTCCACAGCCTAGACCATTCAAGGAGGTAATAAACCTACATGAGAAAGGAGTCCTACCCTTGTCATCTGTCAGTCACGGATCTTTGCTCATCCATAACACAAAGGGACAGACAGACAGGTGGCTTGTATGAGGAAATAAGGAGTTTCTGATGAACTTAATCAGGACTTTCACCCAAACAGGACACTGTTGTTGTATTTAAAGCATTGAGGTTCGTCTTAATCATTCCTGATTGCCCTGGGAGAAGAAGGTATTCCTCCCTAATAAAAGGGTCTTAATTAGTAAACTGGGTCTTTCACTGTCTATCCCTTGGCAGTTCTCATTCCCCCTTCAGAGACACCAGGAAAGGATGGCAGTATGGACCGGTCTTCTGTCTTTCCTGGAGAAGGCAGTGCCAGGAGCACAAGCAATTGGCACACTCAGCCCCAGAAAGATTCCCTGGTGGAGAGGAGAAGCAATTTCCACATAAATACAATCAGTATAGTGACTCTTTTAAGTCTCTATGTCCTGTGTTCTCCCTTCCATCCCACATATGCAAGCCATGCTCATGCCCTCTGGTCCCTGGTATTCTGAATGCCCTCCTGCAGCCATATATACTAAAAAGAAATTATAGGAGCTCCTAGGTGGCTCTGAACTATACCAGACAACACAGGGATTGCAGGAGCTTAACTATTTATGGATAGTTTTATATTTCTATACTAATAACCGCAGGCTGGCATGCAGTCTTGTTTTCTCCTGACGCACATAGCTTCAGGCCACTGGGGACTGACCTGAGTAAACGGTCACAAGGCAGGTTCATGGCTCCAGCTGGAGGCTGTTTCTCCCTGGAGGGGTATAGCATCCTGAGAAAGATGTTTCTGGTCCTCAGAGCTACGCTCTAATCTTGAATCTTTGAATAATAAGGTCAAGGTAAGATATTCTCCATTATAATTCCATTAAGTGGTACTTGATAACTTACAAAAGAAGTTAGCATATACTTTAATTTTAGCTACTTTATATAGCTAATACCATATTTGTGTTATCTGTCCAACCTACTCAGACCTTATTAAACTCTCACATCTCTAGAGAAGGTTGTTCAGAAACTTTCCAATTAGCCATTCTGTTTATTATTTCTTCTCCACTCACCCATGAAATCTACTTATCACCTTTCTACCTACTTGTCCTAGTGCCACCCACACACATATGCACACACACATCTCCTATACCACCAAGTCATAGATACTTCATTTGTTAAATGACTCACCTCACCTAGTTCATGCCTGCTCAGAACACTGAAATTATCAGTTGCCTTTAACCTAACCAACCTGTTTCACAAACATTGCCCTCATTCAGGCATATGTAGTTTGGGTCAAAAAATCTCCCCTGATACCTATAGACAAGAGCTCTGTATTACCACCTCAACTCTGAATCTTCAGAAGCATCAACACCTTCTATGTCAGCAAAGCATCTTGGGCCCCACCATTCTACATATACTTGCATCATCTCTTTTGCAGACAGTGCAAGTCTTAGCAAGCCCACCTGAGATCAACAAAAACACGTTTGCCTGAAGTGGGACCATGTTGGGATTTAAGAATCTTTGCAGATCTAAGAGAGAAAACCAAAAATTCACCTTTCTTTAGAGACAGTTCCTTGGTCCAGTCTATGTAACTGAGCAGAGCAATCCTACCTGTGCTTGGTCAGGAGGGGCATGACCTTAAAGAACAGTTATAGGGTCAAACTCTTCAAGCTCTTTGCCATACAGTGAGCCCCGGACAGGCCAGAGAGTTGGGTAGAGATGAACCTAGTGAAGTTCAACCAGGGCAAGTGTAGGGTCCTGCACCTAGAGAGGAATAACTCCATCCACTAGGACAGGCTGAGGGTTGACCTGGTAGAAGCAGCTCCAGAGAGAAGGGACCTGGGAGTCCTGAGGAACAATCAGTTGACCATGAGCCAGCAATGTGCCCTTGTGCCCAAGAAGGCCAAAGGTATGCTGGGGCACATTAAAAAGAGTGTAGCCAGCAGGTTGAGGGAGGTTTTCCTCGCTCTCTACTCTGCCCTAGTGAGGCTGCATCTGGACTACTGTGTCCAGTTTCTGGGCTCCCCAATTCCAGAAAGATAGGGAACTGGAGAGAGAATCCAGGGGAGGGCTACAAAGATGATCATGGGAATGGAGTGCCTCTTGTAGGAGGAAAGGCTGAGACAACTGGGTCTGTTTAGCCTGGAGGAGAGAAGACTGAGAGGGGATCTCATCACTGCTTATAAATATCTACAGGGTGGAAGTCAAGAGGATGAGGCCAGACCCTTCAATGGTGCCCAGCAACAAGGGGCAACAGGCGCAAACTGGGATGCAGGAAATTCCATCTCAACAGAAGGAAGAAATTCTTCACTTTGAGGGTGTCATAGCACTGGAACAGGCTGCCCAGAGAGGTTGCAGAGTCTCCTTCTTTGGAGATATTCAAAACCCACTTGGATGCATTCCTGTCCAACCTGCTCCAGATGAACCTGCTTTGGCAGAAGTGTTGGACTAGCTGATCACTGAAGGTCCCTTCCAACCCCCACCATTCTGTAATTCAAAAAGCACAGTGAGCTCAGCTATTGGTGGTGTTACCCCTTTTCCTATGATGCCTTCATGGCAAGAACAATTCTCCAGTCTGGGTTTGTGAGGCATTGGTGTAGACCTGGAAGAGTGACTAAGGAAGAAGTTGATGTGGCTGAGGAGATGTGAAGGTCCTGGTGTCAGTTTTGTATTTTATCTAACTAGAATTTCACATAATATGCACAAGTTATTCTTGGAACAGGGATTATATCCAAATATCTCCTCTTAGACCAATGTCTTAATCCATGCTTTAGGGGATTAAATTTTTAATTTCTCCAGTCCCAAAACTCTGGAATTGTTTTCTGCAGTGTGTTCTGTTTCTGAAAGCAGCAGCTTAGGTACCTCAGTGCACAAAAGGACGGCAGGATATGAAACCTGATCTGATAAAAACATGTTCCCACGACCCAGCATTAAGTATCTAATCCCTCTGACAGGGCAAGGGTGTAAGATCCAACCCTGCCATCAGGATTTCCTATTAGATAACTTCGGCAGCTCCCTATTCAACACATTGTCTATTTTGATTTTGATTTACAGGTTCAATGACTAGAGTGCTTATGTGTTTTATTCAGGGGTGTAGATACCACTAAGGCACAAAATTTAGTATAGTGACTCTGAACATGACCTTATTAACCTTCCTTTAGGGATCCAGTTAATACATTGTCCTCCTTATTTTTCATTTCCAATATTAAATAGGCCTTTAAAGCCTGTATCTTGTTTGTGTAGCCTAGCTACTGTTGAACCAAAAGTCACTGATGAATAAGAAGCAGCAAGCAATTAGCAGCAACAAATATCTGGGGCACTGATGATGCAGCATTTCTCACTATCTCTTAGCAAAGTATCTGAATACAGAACTTCCACCCCTTCCTCTCTCTGCTGCCTCAAATTTGGATCTAAGTAAAGTCAACAGATTATAGATACTACAATATGATAATTAAATTATTTCATACATACAGTTCAGATAATAGCCGTGGGACATACTTACCATGGTATGGGATGTTTATGCCTCATATACCTGTAGTAATGCATGTGAGCCTTTTTTCAGTATATGATTTTTAATCTTTGTTATATCAGAGTTCAGCCTTCCATGACCATGGGCCCGCCACATGGGATCATACCTTCTTTCTGTCACGTAGCCTAAAAAAATAACTAGAACCTACTAGAAATGAAATTATTAACTAGAAATATGTTACTCAGACCTAGTAGGCAAGATAAATATGAATCATTGCAAAAACACAACATATCACTTATTCCCTGAAATAAGTAAAAGCCAAATGTTTCACCAATGTTATAAAGGTGTTGTTTTCATACTACAAACAAAAGTAAGAGGATTTTTAAAAGATAGCTTATCACATGATAAATAAAAAAAAAAAGATAAAATTACTTGCTTTGTTGTTTTAAGTACATAAGTACTTAAAAGTTCTGGCACCTGTGTTCACAGATCAGTCTAGAGCCCTGTTTTGCAATCATAAGGTATGATACGCTGACTAAATATCTTAAATATAGAACATAAAATCCCATTCCAGATCTGAGAAATGCTAACAGTATTCCACTTATATGTAGATGAAACATGCTTATTCTAACATTCAAATATTTACCCTAAATTCCAACTCTGACTGTGCGTGTTAAAATGGCAGACCCAGATGTTTAACCTCTTGGACACAGGAATACAGCTGTTTGGAGCTAACTTTCTGTAGAGATTGAAGTAACTTACCTGAATTTTAGCTAATATTTAGTAACTAGTATAAATATGTTATGACACACACTAAAAGCCCACTAATTTTAATGAATGTCTGTATTAATAGAACCTCTCTATTTATCCCCTGCATTCTTTTTGCAGGTCATATTGACTCTCCTGGGCTTTCTGTAACATTTTTCAGCCATTCTCTAGAGACTGATTCAATCCAATTACTTTCTTCCACCCATAGTCCTGGGCCCATCAATTATCCCTGACCCCTTTTCTTGCTGTCCAATCAGCTGAGCTGAATCTTTGACAATGAACCAATCATTTTGAGTTGAGATAAATAAGAGAAACAAATTTTAACTTTCACGTTACATACAGAGGACCACCACACAAAGGTTCCTGTGCCTCCAGGATATCCTGGCTCGCAGATAAAACAATCAAAGAATAAAAGATTCCCCAAAGTGTACACCCCTTGTAGTTCCCAATAAAAAATGCAACCAGGCTTCCGTGGTGGCTGAATTGCTCAGCTCTCTTTTCAATATGGCCTGTGTCCAAGATACTTAAAATTATGAAGCTATCTCAGTTCCTTAGCATTTGGACTACATCTGATTTAGATTTCTCTAAAAAATTGATGATACATGTCTCTTTTAGGACCAAAGCTCCCCTGGGATGTAAGCTGAAAATTAAAGTCTCTACCCTCAAATGGAATGTAAAGTAGCTATTATTTTGAGCAGACAACCACTTTCAGCTTAACTCCATTGTGAAAGTGCGTACCCACCTATGCACAGAGGTACTTCCAAACTCTGGGGACCAGAATCCCCTTGACAACAATACTAATCCAATGGTACATCCTGCTGGATGGCAGGACCAGGTTTCGTAAAGAAAACATGTGTTTGAATCCTGTGGTTTTGGGGATAGAGAGTTTACTGGACAGGACAGGAACCTGGGTTTTGGCCTTTGCTCTGAATGTTAGGAATTTTTGTTTTAAATTGTTACCAGGTAAATCAGAATTAAGAAGGCTTTGAACTTGGAACTGAATCTAAAGATTCTTATTTCTGGCATGGTGGTTTTAACTATTAGACTAAAATGTGTCTTATGTGTTTGTTCTCTCTGGCCCCAGGAGTGGGGCCTATTTGACTGCATGGTGACAGTTTCAGCAGGCCAGATGCAGGGTGCACCTGAATCACTTAGTTCAGGGACTTGTCACACGGCAGAGAGCAAACCGCCAAAAGTAAGGGAATGTCATGCTTTTTTAAAAAGTTCCTATAAACATTATGAAAAAGCTAGGTTCTTTCGGCATTTGTGGTCTTCAGGTAAAGAAAGGTTTGTGATCATTATTTTGGACTTATACAGATTCAACATCAATTCTGTTTGAAGTCTAAGCCTAAGCTTTTTTATTGGATCTAGCTCCTAACACCTATTGAATTAATTTCTTTATCTCAATGAACATTTAGTTCATATATACCTTTCAGCATCTAGACTAGTATTACAGCCTTCGTGTCGCTCCTTAATGCCTCTAGCTCATCACTATTACTCATTTACGGATTGCTGTCAAAAGTTGTTAAAATATTCCGCCGTCAACACACACATCAGCAATAGATCACCCACAAATTTGCTCATCCCACTGAACGCACCACTCCTACAATGCTCCTAAGTTTTGCTCCACTGGAGAACAGGAACGCCAAGATGCCTCCTTTAGAAGAGTACCCTAACATCCTGAAACATGGAAATAAATTTTTAAATTACTTCAAAAGAGTTACTTCAGAGTTAAGCTAACAACTAAATAACTTCACTATTATATAGCTTCATCCATATATTGCAGCCAAACATTTCAGAGTTGACATGGTATTTCACAGTGGCAGTGAAACAAATATAGCTTACATCGACTCTTTTTCCTTCTTAAATTCTGGGGCACCAGTAACATTACGAAATCTTGGTGCTTCTCTTAACATACTACCTATGACAGCATTTGTGATCATCATCCACAAAATTGCTGAAGTGCCACATTATCTGTCCATCCTTTTTTTTTTTTCTGAACAAACTTTGGGCATGACTCTATGTGGTAGAGCCGTGATGCTGGGGCAGCGGAGCCATCAGCATGACTGCCTCATGGTACTCCTGCCATGAGGGATCAGTCTTGGCTCTCCTTAGGGCAGATACCAGGCTTCTCTGCTTCACCCAAACCACACAAAGCTATGTCTCTGAATGCGCTGTGTTTTCTCATGGTGTTTGATTAAGTCTAGGCAACAAACCATAGAAAAAAGCAATAAAGTTAATTCAGACATGCTCAACACAATCATAGCACTCCTTTGTAAAATTTATTTAATGCTTCGTAGATATGGTCAAGCAACACTGATGAAAAAATGACATTCAAAGGCTTTGTCTGGAATAACACTTAGTTCGGTGCAATTCTCAGTCATGTTACACATTTCTCATTTACAAAACCCAAAACACATGTGCACATGAGTGATTGGTAAGAAGCCTGTGGCTGTGGCCTTCAATCTCTTCAGGGTGGAAACAGCACATCTATTCTGCTATGCAGTCACATCCCAAAAGTCACATCATGTTACTGACAGCAAAGACTTACATTTTTCAAACAGGGGTACCACTGGAGCTCTAAGTCAAAGCAATGAAATAAAAATTTTGGGAAAATATATTAATCTATCCACAGTGTCCTAGTTTTTAGAGCAACTGCAACTGCAATGTCAGTACTGAAATACTGAGTTAGTTTTTATATCCTTCCTTGTGTTGTTATGTACTACACAAAACCTTAGAAAAAACTCCCAGAAAAATATGTAGCTTTACTGCAAAAGAAATTAATGCAAAAACATGGTGGGTTTAAGTACTAAAGAAATACGAAGCATTGCTTCTTCATATCCTGCTAAGGAGCAACAGCTGTACTTCATTTTATCTTGACATGCTTCGGAACTCATATTCATATAGGTATTTAATGATCCAGACATAATGGTCCTATATAGTATAATTACTTATATGAAGGCTCAACTTCATATGTAATCTTTTAAAAAAGATGCTTTAGTGGAAAACCTGCTTTGGTTCTAATAATGAATAAGCTCTTTAACAGTGAAAATGCTTTGGAGGGATTGGAGACTATTGACCATGGATCTTGAGCACAGTTGACAATTAAAGAATGTTATTCCTTCTTGACAGACTCCTTGTTTCTTCCTCTTTCGCAGTAGAGCCAATACAAGGAGAACAGGTAGAGTGCAAGACAAACTATCAAATCATAGTGATAGAGTGTTGCAGCAAACAAAAGAAAGAAGAAGAAATAAAATATTTTGCAAGCGATATGTTTTAAACCTGGAGACTCATTAGGTAACTTAAGTGCTTCGCTCTTCTGGTTAGAAATATCTGCTGAATCAGAAATGTGCTGGCTTTCCTTCTGTGAGTCATCAAGCCAGTTTAACATTTTCTCTTTAGTTATTAAATGGTCAGATTGAGAGCCTGTCCCTCCAACATCTTCGGTAGGCTTACTAATTAAAACCCCTGGCCTCAATGACTTCTCTTGTTTGAACTCTGCTTGATAGAAACATTGACCTATATTCCTTTCTCTTTCTTCTCTAGAAATTGCTATGTCTGAAGTGCAAGGCACTTCTTTTTTTTCAGCTTCAAGAGAGGGGTTTTTATTAATACACGTCATTTCATTCGGTAGACTTAAATCATACCCTGACTCAGCAGCAACCTTGTCAATGACTTTGAATTCGAATTGTCTATACAGATGCTCCATATCTCCTGCCACAGTGGACCCTTCAGAAGATGCCACTGAAGAGCTTTTATAATGGTAACCTGGCACAGCATTTGAACCAGAAGGTGGCATTTTTGTTTCAGCTTTAGCATGTAAATAGGAAAGAGTACCAACATGGATTTCTTCCTTACACAGCTCTTCTGCCTCCTTGCTGTATAGATGCTTCTGGGTGCTCGGGGGTCGTTTAGATATTTCTGAATATAAACCCTGCCCCAAACCATCTTTCTTTCCTGTAGCAGAAGCCTTTACTGCTTCACCTAGAGGTAAAATATTGCCGATGTCTAGTTGTGCTTTGGCACGTTTTTCCTTGTTATTGCATACAGACATCGTTTCTCCTTGCAGTGTTTCATGTACGTGTGCATTATAAATATCTAAAACTGATTCCTTTTCAAATTCAGTGTCATATAATACACCCACTGTGTTGAGTTGACAAAGAGCATAATGTGAACCATCATTTCTCCCTTCATGTGTATCAAACGCTGTTTCCTTTTCCTCTGTGGGCCTGTCACTTAGTGCAGTCTCTTGAGGTAGCTTAGCAATTACTGCTTTTTCACTGGCAGACATTTTTTCTGGAGCACTTTCTGATGTTGTTTTAATTATATAAGCTGTACCTGCTTCTGCTTCCTCTGCAATACCCTGCTCAGAGACAGAAGACTTTTCACAACTCTCTGCCTCCTGGCAGGTAAACAACTCCTTTGTGGAAGCTGTGTTCCAAGGCCCTGTGATCCCCCTCGCTCCCCACCAAACCTCACTACCCGATTCTTGCCACCTCTGCTCTGCGGGGTTTGCTTCCCTTTCCTTCCCTATCAGTGTTCCTCTGTTTGTGTTGTCTGACTTTCCTCTGTCTTTTAACCTCGTGAATCCTCTGTGTTCCCGAGTGTCTTCAGCTCTTCTTTCATCCCCCGGAGAGGATGCCGGGGGATCTGCCTGTGCAGGCCTGGGTGCCTGTTTGTTGTCTTCAGCTGACAGAGGCGTTGTGTTCAACGCTTTGGCGGCGTGTTTTCTGTATGACTTGAAAGGCTTGGGTGCTTCTTCCTCGCCAATTAGTGCTAAGTCTGCTACTTCGATGACTTTCTTCTCCTTCCCTGCATCAGTGCTATAGTTCTTTCCTGACATTTCACCAACTCTGTTTTTTTGCGTATACTCTGTGCTTTTTGCAGAATCTATTGAGACATCAGCATGTGCAAAAGTGTCGGCATATAAATCTCCTTTTAAATGTACCCGAACTTTGCTTTCAATCATCTTGATTTTTCCTTCATTTTTGTCAGCGTCTGACAACAATGAATCCAGAATTTGGTGAGACGTTTGCAGCGCCTGGTGCTCCGGAGCTGGATTAGCATTGCCATCCAGTGTCCCTGCTATGTATGCATTTAATTGCATGGATTCATCATGCTCTGGAGAAATGGTTTCTGGTCTCGTTTCACAGGCCCCTTTTGAGGTATCAGCAGCATCCTCACTGATGAATAACCTCTCCATCATCTTACTTCCCGAGGCACTATCTGTTTCACCTTTTGAAATATCTGTGTGGCTTTCTCCTTGTCGACTTGAGATGGTAGCCGTAATATCGGCAACCTCATTCTGCTTTGTCCCAGGAAAATATTTTGCTGATAGGGCGCTTTCATTGGTACCAGTACGTTCCAAAGACCGCTCGCCGCTGTTTACCAAGCCAGCAGCAACTTCCTTTCCTGATGGCTGACTACAATAATCTCTTAGCGAATACTTAACTTTATCTTTTAATTCTCCTCCTATCTCTCGTGAAGTGTTTTCAGATGAGGAACTGATGGGCACAGGGTGCCTCAGCAAGTCACTGCTTCCTTCTATACAGGTTAGCTTTTTCTCCAATCTTTCAGTTTCACTTGGAAAATTAACTGGTTCTGTTGTGTATAAATTCCTTTCATCTCTGGAAGAGGTACCTCTAGCTCCTGTGAAGTGCTGATTTAGCTGAAACAATAGAATAGAAAAGAATGATCAAAAAGCGCTTTGCAAAAATATGCCAAATGAAGGAGGCAGGATTTTGTTATGGGAAGTTTTGTTTTCAGTAACAAAGCTTTTAAGGAAACGTGTTCCAAACCATTTGCAAAATTTGTATTGTATGTATTTTTTTAACATAGGTAATGAGCTTTATGGTGGTGCTGAAAGGAGCAGGAAATAAAATAGCATTCAGAACCCTCTCTCTTTATTCATGAGTTCAGTAAGCTGCTAGTGCATTTTATACAAATTAAATCTGAAGAGAATATTCCCTTAAAGGGAGGCTAATTCATTCTCTACACATTCGGTTCTAGGTTTGGAGACAGGGAGGTGTGAGGGGGGGAGGTTGGCGTTTAAATGAGGTCATTGATACGGTACATCAAAGCCTGGTAATGTACAGTATTGTCCAGTAAAACAAAGACACATTTCACACTGACAAATACTGTAAGGATTATCTGTGCTTCATTTCTCTCAGGGACCATTTTACAGGCTTCAAACCAGACTGTTTTTAGACAATCTGGTAAGACATGAGTTGGAAATGAGATTAGCAAAGTAAAAGGCCAGAAACTAATCACTCTCCCTCCCAGCTCCCAAATATCATATTGTATTATTCAGCTATGCCTGCTTGTCATTGCACTCTCTTCTCACTTTAGCATAGTCACACTGATAGCACTAGCTGATCAATTAGAGGCTAGCGTCTTGGGCACCCCTTTATTCATTTGCACTTGCTGTAGATACCCCCATTACAGTTTCTCTTATTAATATGTTTTCTGCAAAGCCTCTGCAAACTATTAATAGTAAAACGTCACTCAAAGAAAAGTGAGGGAGCTAATGTCTCTGCAAATTCTGTTTTAATGACCCTCTGCCAACCAGTGCTCAAGTGTATTTGAGTTCTTCGGTGATGCCAACTGTCAGGATTTAACAGTGAGATGCCTGTGTTTTTTTCCCTTCCTCATAACTGACATTTGCATGATCTCAATAATTATATGCAAATCTTACGATTTCCCCTTCTTCTCACATAAGGCTCATGTTACTTGTCAACTGCACAGCTGTCTTGTGAGCCAATGCCTGTGCGTTTCAAAGATTTGGTTGTATTTCCATCTATTATAAACCTTCATTGTTTAATTCATTAAAGAGCGCATAGTGCAAATTAACATCTAAATTATAGCTCCCCCTTCATTTATTGTACAGACAATCCTGGCAATTGATAAACAAATGGTTATATTTGATCCTGCTCTTTGTAACAGGGTGGACTGAGAACAACAAGGGATTTTAGAGGTCCTCCTTTTTCTGTTTCACCACACAAAAAAAAAAGAAAAAAAAAAAAAGAAAAGGAGACAATGACTTTCAGGCAGTGGAAGGTCCCACAATAGGCAACAACTTTCAACTTTTTTTAAGTAAAAGACAAGAAAAATTTGTATGCAAATAAGAGGAAATTATTCTCTCTCTACCAATACAAAAAAAGAAAAAGAAAAAGAATGGTTCTCATCTTCCTCTCCTGTCTGATTCAGCATTCACATTTTCACAGGTGATAGCTATTATAATCTATGATTATGAATCTATGAACCCAAATGATATGAGCTGAGAACAGACACTGAGAATAATAGATTGCTGTACGTGTCTCATTTATTGCTATTCTTTCTTCCATACTGAAAAATGCAAGCCAAACTACACACACACGCACATACACAAATCCAAATAGATTGAATGTTCACTGAGTGTGAAATTTATTATAACAAATTTAATGTCAAATACTGATATAGAAAAATCTGCTACTATAAAAATATATATATTTATTTTGTTCATATAGCATGTTACATAGTTGAAAAACGCCAAAAGCAAATGGTACCATAAATATAAGAATTTTACCAAATATAAAACATTTATTTAAGAATATTCCCATCCTAGGGACTAGGAGGAGAGATTTTTGAAATGCTATTTTTCTAATTCCTTCAAACTGTCATTTAGAGCCTCTGGTAAAGAAGTAAAAGGGAGAAGTAATTAATTTAAGACCAGGAAAAGTTGCTGCACTACACTGAAATCAAAGCACCTTCTATTGTTGAATCAGTTAGAGATTCAATGAAAGTACAGACCAAGGCTTTACATTTGTAAATTAGTACATCAGTCAGCTCTGTTAAAAGGGGACATTTCACCAGCTTTGAAGCGTAAATGGATTCATATCATTTAATACCGTAGATATAATTGTATAACACTTACCAGCAACTCTAATTCTTTTTCATCATCTTCATGATCACCCTGGTTATATTCTGCATTTTTGTCTTTTATATTTTCATTAGCTGGGTTGGTGTCTTTGTCTTCTGCTTGTGAATAAACAATCTCTGGGATGTTTGTGTCTAAAGAGTTAACAAAAACATACTTGAGTAATTTCCATGAGGTTGTTTTCCACACTATCTTTTTTAATTAACATGTGCAGTAAGGAAGAACTAATTAAACCGGGTGTTGTACCTGAAGTCCTTGAATTATTCCATGTGTCATCATCAGACGTTGCCAATATTTCTTCTTTGCTGTTAAACAAAAAGAAACTTCTTGTGTTACTCTGCAAAAAATATTGTTCTAATTCCTCTTAGACTCAGCTAGAAAGACTGCTAGTTAATTACACAAAATATTAAATGTTGTTTGAAATTCAAAAATAGCAGCTTTATAAAAGGTAGATTTTTTTGAGTGACCTGATATTAAGTCTTGGTCAAAAAAAGAATTGAGCAAGAAAATGAAAATGTTTTGACCTTCAGATTACATTGCAAAGTTGATGGGTTTTCCCAGGTCTCTTCTGAGAAAGCAGCACAAAGGTGATTAGATGGGTCAGTGACAGGAGACTGTAACTTTGGGGTCAGGCAAGGGTCTGGAAGGATATATGTGTTCCGGAGATTGGGCCTCTCTCTTGCTTATATTTTCAAATATATGTATGTATACAGAGATCGCTGGAAAAAGACACCTTTTTACCTGAAATAAATCAAAAGATTCTCCCTGCGTGTATACAGTATAAATCCTGTTGCTAAGCTATGCCTGGCCGGCAGGAATGGATTCTACTTCCCTGCAGCCAGTGCAATTTTTGTTGTTGCTTTGCTGGCTGTGAAAACAAAGGCCAGGTCCAACATGACAAACACCTACAGAGAGATGCTGAGTGCTTGCAGTCCTCATCAATATCAATGCAAAGTGATAGCAGTTTGAATTGCATGCTTATAGGGATGTAACCTTTAGAGGAAAAGGGAAAAAAATGTAAAAAGAATGTCACTTACGTAAAATGTAAATTATTATATCACTCCTAATGACTTCTCTATGAGAGGCAATTTTTTTTCTGTAGGTCTTAATTTATGCGTTTTTCAACCAGCCGTCCACCTCTGTTACTGAAAATTACTTTCTAATTTTCAAATATTAATCTTTTCCCCTTCTATTTTATCCCAGCATCTTTCATTTGAATTGATATAACATTAACTCTGCCACCTAAATGCTTAATTCAGAAGGAGGATGCTAAATTTATACTCTGTTAAAAGAGCCTAGACATCAACTGTCACCAACTTTTTAAAATCCAGCCTTTTTAGGGATTGCCAGACTAAAACAGACAGAAGATCCTGCCAGTCTAGCATCTGATCTCTGGCACTGGCCACCATCAGATACTGCAGGGAAGATGTAAAGTTCTTGTAGGCAAATACTTGGACTAATTTGCACTGCCCTATTAAATTCCCTCTTGGCCTTTTGTTGTTAGAAGCTGTCCTTGAAGCACAAGATTTACCGCTCTCCCAACAGTTCTTTTTCACCATTGATTGCAATAATGCTGAATATTCTTGCTATCCATATGAATGTCATGTCACTCTTGAATTCTGGTACGTGCATAGCCTCCACACGTTTCTCACACTCCTACTCACATCGAGTTGTGCTTTCGCCTGCCAGCCGTGCCATAATCTGCATTTCATCCTGAAAAGGCTGGGAGAGCCAGGCCCCTATTTTGAGTAGATCTGTGAGGTTTTTAAGGTAAATCATTACTGCATCATTATTCTTTTTGTTTTACTGTTGAAATGCTTTTCTTAGTGTTACAACTTGTTCCCAATTTTCTTCTGCCCTTTCGCATCTTTTTCATCCACCTGTTTCCATAAGCTTACACACTGTGTAGGTTGGGACTTAACCATGAGACAGATGCATTAAAGCATTTAGGTGCTAATAGGGGGTCTGCAAAAGCCCTGAATCAGGAGCCAAGACATGTAACACGCATGAGCTGAGTCAGTCATCCCAAAATAATGATCCCAAAACTACATGGGCACAGCAGGGAAGCTTCTACTGCTATCCAGTGGGGGAAAAAAGTGTGTCTCAAGCTTTTCTTTGAATGTAGCTGGCTACCTGCAGCGTTAAGCCTTGTGGATGCCACTCTTGGAAAGCAGGGATAGCATCCTTTGCTGCTAGAACGGGTCCTCATCTACTTCTTAAAGGAATTGAGTTTGACACCCTTTTTTTTCTTTTGAGAAGCATTCCCAGAAGAAGGAGGGACATTGATGCTCATATCTAACATAACAGCCTACTGACAGCCAGAGTTCACATCCAAGATATGCTGGCACTTTCAGCTGCTATCACACCCGGATGTTATTAAAACCCACACTGCACTCATGTCCAAGGAAAACCCACAGAGTATTAGAGTATCAGAGTTGAATTTGTCCTTAACTCTTGTTCTAGCAGCATCTGGAGCCCTGGTCCACAAGTTTCTTTTCAGAACTGCAACACACGTAATAAATAGCAATGACAATACAGCCACACAGCCTGGATCCAGACTGCAGGGCTTGTAACATGGCTTCTTGCATGTTGCACTCGATTTTAAAAGATCACTGGCTCATCACCCATTATTTGTGCATCTCAGCCCTGCAAATACTGGGGTACAGGGAAAGTCAGTGTATCAGCTGGTTTCCTTATTTTATTTCCACATCAGAAATACCTGTCCTTATATAATGATTTAAGTGGAAACCTAAAATCAACCTAAATTGAGAATACTGACACTGAAGTCCTTGAGGAGCACAGGGAGCATAAAACAATAGTCATTTAACAACACCACTGCAGTCTGATATGAAAATGCTGAGACTACAGGTGGATAAAACCACGGAACAATCTCAAACATGTATGCACACCCTAAAGACAAATACTGCCCAAAAGCCAATAAAAATTAGCCCCTTCATCAAGAAGTGGCAACTAGATGGAAAAAAATCTCTACTAGCAAAACTACCATCGTTTGATCACCGTGCTTTTGCACAGTATCATTTCCTCTTGATGTCTGTGGAAGATGTTTGTCCTGTTAGTGAGGTTTTTTGACTGACTGTTTTTTTCCATATTTTCCTGAAAAGTTCATAGCTACTGGCAGAATTCCATTAGATTATTTAATTATAATATTAATTCAGGTTTTGTTTTCTAAATCAATTATTTCACTGTGTTGTGGGGTGTGGTCTGAATGTACCTACTCTGCGTTGTGAGAGACGCAAAATTTGTCCTCACTTTAAAAATGTTGATTTTCATTTCTTAGCAACCCAGGTTTTCTGACAACAATGCAAGCTAGGAAAATTCATTGTATCAGCTGGTGCAGTTCCCCTCCAATGTAAGTACCTGTATGCCTGCAGAAGCTCAGTTGCTTTTTCTCCTTCAGATGAATATGGTACATCTTCATAAAGTACAGCAGGAACTTATGACTTTCTACCAGCTTCAAAAAAATACTTATGCATATACGATTCATTCTTGATGGAACTATCATTCACTTGGACTGAGTGATAAAAAGAAAAAAACAGGTTATCACTGTAATTTTGGGTTTAGAAAAAAATGGGAAGTTCGGGGACAAATTAGTAAGAAAAAGAGGACTGAAAAGTTGATGGACATTATGTGAAGGAGTTCAGAGACCCAAAGTTATGTAGAATTTGCATCCCAAATAGAGAAAAAGTGTTAAAGTTGAACCCTAAAGATGTGAGGGGTAGATAAAGAACATACAAGTGATGACAAATAAAGGTTAATTAGCCAATAAACAATATTGCTTTGACTTCAGAAAGTTTTGGGATAAAGACATGTCAAGGCTTGGGAATAGTCCTTTTAAATTAAATAGGATTTTTTTTGTAAGTGAGATTTGATCAAGATTTCAGATAATCTGTGTATATCCCCACAATCAAAAGACTTCTCCTAAACTGTTCTACTGTAGTGTTAGCAGTGGGGCAGGATCTTATATCAGCAGAGATATTACAGGGCGTCACAGATAGGAACAGAGATTTAGAAAATTGTATTATTTCATCCAGTCTGGGAGCAGAACTTGGTGTTTAGGTATGCTCCAATTAAGACAATAAGATAATGTCCAACCGAAAATACTGAGAGAACCAACAGAGGAAGTCATACATTAATTCAAAATATTTGCTATGCAAATCTATCAAATTGGTCTTGATACTACTGTAACAGTATCAGAAGAGTAGAAAAAGCAGCAACTACATTTAGGAAAAAGAAGAGAAGTAGTGTCAGGGCAACTATAGGCCCAGGTGTCTTCAAAAAGTTTTCACAATAGATTTAGAACCAAATTTAAATGAAAGAATAAATACGGAGACATGGAAAATGGCATAAAAATGCCAGACTCACCTGATAATAACTGTCTTTGATAAGATTACTATATTTCCCTTGTCTAAAAATCAGTTATCTAATCTATCTGGACTTCATTAAAGCATTTGTTGTGCAGCCACATGGGAAATTTATTAATTAAACTGGAGAAGAGGGAGATGAGTATAAGAGCTGGGTGGTGGGAGAGGGGCTCAGTGCCAAGTGGGGCCCCACAAGCTGGGCTGTGCGGAGCTGTCAGACATCGCCAGGGAATTGGAGAGGACCGGTCGTGTAATCAGACTTACTCAGTCATGTTATTACAGACCAAGGCACAAAAAGTCAAAGTTAAATTAAATCTGTGGCAGATAGGAAGATGGGAGACATCACTGACACATAGGAGGATTGAAGACATAGGTGGCCTGGAGGATCAGAATAATAGGTAAGGGATGAAATTCAAAATTATAAAGTGACAGGTTATACATTTAGGGACTAGAAAGAGTTTCTGCCACAGGCCTGGAAGTTGGAAGAAACAGATGAACAAGAAAAACCTACTTATTTTTGGCTGAAAACATTTCCAAGCCATCAGTGTGAGCTGGTCATGGCAACAAGGCAAAGAATGTTCTGCAGTTATATGTCAGAGAAGGTGTTCCCAGTACTGAAAGATTTCTGGGAAATATCCTTGTCGTGGCACCAGGCACTAATAAGAACTCATCTGGAATATTTGTCTACAATATTCACAAAAGATTAATTTAAACTGGAACAGGTGTGAAGAGGACTACAAGAACACTGGTGGGATGAAAAATCTATATTGACCAAGGACACAAATTGAGTATTTCTATTTTCAGCATAGCAAAATAAAGTCTGAGTGGGCAAATAAATGTCCTCTATTAATATAGCAAAGGGGTAAATACTGAGAAGGCAGAAAAGATACTAAGCAGCAAGACTCTGCCAACATATTAATACAAAGAGTTCACAAAAACTTTTGTTGTGGGAACTTCAAAGAAGATCTGTAAGCATTAGAAATTTATATCCTGTAATTTTTCAGTGCAAGTACCAGACGCAAGAAACTGAGAAGGTCCTGGTATGGAAACATGGATATATTTTTGTGAACAGAATTATACAACACATTTCCCAAGCGATAAGACTTCATGTTCCCCTAGTCCCAGTCCAGCCTTTTTCAAACGCTCCTGTGCAACTATATGCCCTGAGAGTTATGCTTCCAGGAGCACACATTTCACTGTGGAACAGCAGGTGCCTTTGGTCTGGTCTGAAATAGGTTTGGGACTATAGCCAGGAGCTACTAATCTCTTCATAACGGGTGAGGTCGTTATAGCTTGTTGTGGTTTTAATTCACATAGCAATATTTGGCAGAAGCTGTGTCTGTATATTTGTATAACCCACAGCACTGTTCAGTCCATCCTGTGTTGTATCCACTTATGCTAGATCTTGATATGTAAATCACAAGATATTTATTTTACAGAATGTGGGAAAAGGCTACAATTGTTGAAGTAGGGAGTATGGAAAGATGAAAATTTACCTGCAAAACTCTTTAAATTAATGCAACTTGAACAATTTCATACCATCTCATACTTAAAATAAAATGTGGGAATATATTATTTAGTCTGAAATCTAAAGACGCATGGGGAGGTTAAAGTATTTAAAGAAAATATTTCTTAAATATTTAGTTAAAAACATGTAAAAGGGAAAAAATCTTTCAAAACAATTTTATTTGATAATCCAGATAGGCTTAGGCTCTCACAGAATCTTTCATGGTTCTTCAAGGTGTATTCAAAATCAAAACTATCCTTCTCTATCATGAAGTTGAGGTGAAGCTAAAATGCCCTCATGCAAGGAGCTGGCAAGATTGAAGTTGCTAACCAAACAGTAATTCTATTTTAATTTCAGGTCAGATTTCTAAACCTAAGAGGAGTCTTATACAGCAGCAACCTTCAATACTAGTGCTTTTGGATCTAGTGCCAAAAATAGCCAGCCTTGCTGAAGAATGATGCCACTGGGATGTAAACAACATAGGAGACCCTTGAAAAGAAGTAGTTAAATGTGTCAGCAATGTTCTACTGAGGAGCAGAAGAGCAAAAAGTAAATTAGTGAAGGGAAGTGCTCAGGTTTGAGATATCACTGGAGCCAAACAGGCATCCTGCACAGAACTGTAACCCCACAGAGCTGGTGAGAGGAGGGGCACGTGGGGCGGGAAGGGCTGGCAGTTTGATTTGGTTATTTTTGTATCATTAGTGGCAGATGTCATGTCAAAAGGAAGTAGAGAAGGAAATAGCTGCATTCCTTAAAACAAAACAAACAAACAAAAAAACCAACCAAACAAACAAAAACCCACAAGCAGCCCCAAAAGTTATTTTAAAAATTTTACATGCACATTGGAAGCAGGAAGCCTGTAAAAGGTTTGGAGGAGCTGGGTTAAAAGAACATTGATGAGAAACTAAATAAAGGATTTTCCACATGTAATTCTGACCTTCAGTAGTATCATATGCAATGTCATTCAAAACCCACAAATATGTAAGAAAAATAAAATTCTAAGGCAGAAAGAATTTCAGAAAGCAGTAAGAAAGACTGTGTATGTGTGAAGTTCTATCCAGAGCTTTAAAATTCTATTAAATTGTTTTGCAAGACTCAGTAGAGTAAGAATACAATCACCTCATCACCCCTACAAGACTTGGCTTACTGGGAAATTACATTTAAAATGTTGTTCTATTTACACTGGTCTTAAAATTCCAGTGGGACTGTGGAGAAAATGTTAGCAAAACCAATTCATGGAGACAAGAAAATGCAAGAAGGGGTAAAATGGTACTATATAAAAAAAGTTAAAAACATAAGCTTGATTTTGGTCTCATTATCATGGTAAGAGTAGCACTGAAGTTACATCTCATCACCTTCTAGGATCTGGATCCAAACCATGTCCTGACCTCTCTGCCTTTGTATGACAATTCACAGAAGGGGTTCAGGAGCCACCAAAGACCCCGGTGTGGGTATCCAGAGTGCAGACTTTGACTTCTCTTGTGATAATGTCTCTGTAGTTAATTCTGTTCTCTCTCACTGAATAGATGAGCTAAATATTTAACGAGTAAAGATAAACTCATTCCTTGCCTCCATAAGGCTCAGTCCAAAACTCACTACAGGGACAAGTTTCCTACTGATTTAAATTGATGCCCATGTTATCAACTGTTGAAGTTATAGTCTTATAATATAACCACACCACAATTTCTTATCACACGTGGTTGTTTCCAGCTGTAGTGCTGCCAAAGAATTCATAGAAGGGGAGGTGCAGCCTTGGCTTGAAGCCACCTTTGTGATTCATGGGGCCTCGCCTCCCTGTGTCTCAGCACAAGAGAGCGTCCAAAAGGTGGCATGGAGATGACAAGAAGGCTGAGGATTACCTGCCTGTGCACTGGCACAGAGTGCATATACTTTATTTCTCTGCTGGAGAATTTCTGATGTTCCAGAGCCACGCATGGTGGGACACCTCTATGTGCAAACTCCTATGTGTGTGGAGAGAAGCCATTATATGTGCACTCAGCTTCCCAGGAGCAGACCAGTACCACGCACAGAGGCTTCAGTGCCCACTAGTGCCTGGCAGTGCTGGCCACACTGGAGCCAGCCAGGCTGGTGGGCAGCAGGAGCTAGCCTCGTCCAGAGGTCTACCTGCAAATTGTACCTACTTAGGCTTTCAGCTCTCCGCAGCTAAAGAAGAGAAAGAGCCTTGATAAAGCTAAGGAGCAAAACCACTGTTATTTCAGGAATTGGTGCTTATTTCTGATTTGTTTACCTGCACATTTTGTCTAAATGAAGGCAGAATATTATTTTTATGAACGGTATGCTCTCATTTGGAATTGACACTAATGAATGCAAGGCCCTTTCCCCCTCTTGTTTATACCATCAAATTAATTAGCTCTATTGTGACATCAGTAGTTTTCTCAAGCAGTTCAAGGCTTGAGCATTTTCCTTTCTTTTTCTAAAGGGCATCTTCAGTGCCCTTTATCTACCATAAGAATCATGCATCACTTGTATTTTTCACAACTAATGCTGTTTATTATAAAAACTGATTGTGATGTGAAGATTGTTATACTGTGTGGCAAATTGCCCAAACAATTACTGTAAATGCATGAGCCATAAACTGTACTGCCAAGGACACTGGTAGGTTAGCTCCCATAAAAGAAACAATTAGAGTCTGAGGTGAAAATAATAGAGATGAGATGACAGTTATTGAAAAGGCAGAACATCCAGTTTAATGTTGTAAATATAGGTTTGTGGATTACACTGATGGTTTTAAAGTGTTCATGGCTTATTGAATGGAATAGAATATTACATACTTTAGAATGCAGCCATAATTATTATTCCTTTTTAATTGTGATGTCTGATGCATTCATGAGCAGTTGTTGAGAACATCCTCACATTATACTGATTCTAGTTCTAAATTATCATCCTGCTCCAAGGTTTTTTTAATATTATTATTTTACTTTTTTAGCATTTTGTTGTTCAGGGTCTGTACTGAACAAAGTATTTTCTCTTGAGGAACTTAGAGTGCTTAGAGGGTTACAGCAATAATTATTTCAGTTTCAGCCTACACACTTCACTGCTTTAAATCATCATTAGAAGTTTCATCCCTCAGCAACTCCTGCTGAGACAGTCTTAAACTCCTAGAAACCATTAGATAAGAATAGCTTATCTTTATAAAAATTTGTATATAAATGTATTGATAAGAATTTGCTAGAAATTAAGGGAATACATTTTTTTCCTTAGGAACCATCTAAATACAGAATAAGGTTTTTTAATCTTGCTAAAGAATTTAAATCATTCAAACTAGGTTTTCAGCATATGAAGATTAGGGTGCATGAAACAAGACTTACGCCCTGCAAGAAGATGTGCTGTGCTAGACAGGTAGGAAGAAAATACAAGAAAACTGACATTTCTGCATGAAAAAATTAAATGGTCCTCGGGTCTTTTAATATTGGACATAGGGATAAAACCCAATGAAATTAAATTCACATATTAGGACCTAAGTAGAGCACTGAACAACTGGACACTGAGTTATGACTGGCCCCAAAGGCACAGATGCTGTGCACGTAAAATCGGACCTGGGGAGAGTTTGCCCAGGGTTTGGAGGAGAGGACAAAGTGAGCAGCAAAGCAAAGATGGCAACCAGCAAAAGACAGTTGGCATCAACACTGCAGCATGTGTCAGCTCTGAAGTACCAAATCCATTAGTAGTGGCGGAGGAAAAAAGCAGTAAAGTGGCTCTGAAAGTTGCAAAGAAACCAAGTACTCAGCCATACCACCTTTCAGTGATTTCAGGCTTTTACATACCGTTAAGAGAAGCTTAACAGGGACATCACAGCTGTGTTGGATACTGATGGTGCTGGACTGAAGTTCAGGGAGGTTTTGGGGGCAGAGCTCAGGAGATGGCTGGGCTGTAAGACTGGGCGTGTGTGCCCACAGGCTGAAATAACTGCCTCCCAGGCAGAGGAAGAGTCCTGGGAGCTAGACCTTAGGTGCAGCAGAAACCAACAGCTGTAGAAATTAAAGACAGACCAAGACTGCAAAGAGCGGTGTGAGCATGACATGGACCATTGCATGTCTCAAGCAGAGACTGACTGAAACTCAGCAGACATGGTTCCTCAGTTCTAGGCTCTGGAATTTCTATCTGCCAGGTGGCTTTACTTAAAAATATGGCCAATTCCTACCTAAGAGCATTTTGGCTTCAAATGGTTCCTCCTTGTGTAGATGCCAAGTTATGTGTGCCTGAACCACGATGTCGCTATTATGTGTCATGCCTGGCAGTATCACTGCCATCTGCTTGTATGTTTAATTTTTTTAGGAGATATTTATAAAATAGAAGCACAACAGGAAAATAGTTTAGTTTAAACAATGGAAAAAGCAATCATTTAAATGACATCTTTAGATTCCAAACTGATTGAGACCACACAGGAGAAGATTCAGAAATTAAAGCAAAACTGTAAAGAAAATCAACAGCCATAAATTAATAGCTGTGTGAACATTAAGTAGAAATCACCGAAGAGTATTTTAAAATCTTATGCCATTGCTAGTCATCCTTTTAGAATTAAGCTATACCTAAAATCAGAACCCTTATTACATATCTAGGCAAGATTGATTTTCTTAAATGACCTTCAACTACCAGCAGTGTTAGAGAAGGCTCGATCTAGTTCTTAGTAAATAGGTGTCACCAAACAAACAGGGCTGACACTAATTAGCTCCCTTGTTGGTAGCCAGGATACAGAGGACAGTGGCAGGGAGATGGAGTGACTTGCTCATCATTAGAGGGGTAGGTGAGAAACTTTGCATGCTGGTGTGGCAATGGAGGCTTGCACTGAAGTTACCATTTAGAAACTATACTGAATAGAAGACTGCATCAGCAGGAGAGACGGTCTGGAAACCTTGAGAAGCATTTTGCATGATAATAGAGCCACAAAGAACCTCTACTTAAATGTTTGAAATATGAGGAAGTGACTATTAATCTGTGGTATTTCCCCACCTTGAGGACATACTCCTTAGTTTTAGTCATCTTGTCTAAGAAAAGGGACTGGCACCAAAAAAGGAGGAAAGGTGGGCCTGCAAAAGGACAATAAAAGACTGTCAGTAGCTTCTGAACAAGGAGAAAAGAAAGGGAGTTTGGAAAGTGAAGTGGAAAAATATGCTTCCAATAAGCAGCATATAGTATGATGTTTTATAGTATCGAGGGGGACAATTGATCACGAGAGCAGCTGTAAGGGAATTTGAGTGTTTTTTGTGAAAAGATAATTCCCAGTAGGGTTCAGACAATGTTTGTAATAAACCTATTTTTATTAAGATTATTGGATTGGTGCTATCCAGGGGATTATATTTTCCAATTACTAATATTTTCATTTTTCAGTCTTAGTTTATGATTGAAACAGGGACATAGGTGGCACAGAACAAAATGCATTGGCCTGGTTTGGGATGAGAATAATCATAGCCTCAAAGCAAACAAAGTCCCAAGAAATTAGTCTTTATTTTCTAGCTCATTAAAGAAGACCTTGAGTTTTAAAGGCAAAACATTAATACTTTTTTTTTTTTTAATGTAGATGTATATCAGTCCATTTGAAGATTTTAGTGCCATAAAGTCTGAACCTGGAGCTCAACAGCAATTTGGTGCCAGGCTCAAACCTTTAAAATACCCTTGTCCATCCCCAAACCTCCTGACTGTGTGAAGACTGCAGAAAAACCCATGCACAATAAGTCAGTTATACCACAAATTAAGCTATAGCTATTATGAACAGGAAGATTGCAACATTTTCCAGATCTTTTTATAACTGTCAGGATTGTTGTACCTTATTATGATATCCACATAACAATGTTGAAATAAAACAGTTCAGAAGTCTTGTTACACAGTTGTTTTATGCACAGATTGGTTGGAAAATCGCAGAGGTCCTTCAGCAGAAAGGACTAACTACTTCAGAAACAGATAATTTCTTTAGGAAAGATACCCCTGGACAGGGTTAGAAGATCTATTGACAGCTACATTGTGAATGAGTAATGCAAGACCTTACAATGAGGGTGGCTATCTCTAAGGCTAAGCTGTTGAAAAAGAGCAAAAGGTGAGTCAGGAGTCAAGTTTCCTGAGGGCCAGGTTTGGTCTAACATCAGAGCATTGCTATTGTCCAGAAGGGGCATGATCAGATATCAAAATGGTGGTATAGAAAGGAGATGGGCGTAAAGCCTATGTTCTCCTACTTCCTTCTCCCACTGTTATAAAATATAGAAGAGAAAAGCAAGTATCATCAACAGGTCTTTCACTTCTCTGAAGTTGTGTCTATTTTGGACACATCTGAGAAAAAAACCTTAGCCTATTTGGCATCTGGTCTTTCCCTGGATCTCACGTGGAAAAACTAGAGGAGGAGCAGTCCCCTACTGGCATGTCGAGTCATTTCCTAGAGGTTGACTGCTGTGTGATGAGGCACGTATGCAAGAAGGTGACAGATGCCTTAGAGAGAATGTAGATAGATAGATGGCAGTCAGGTGAAACTAAGACACAGATACCACCCCCAGGAGGGAGAACAGAATGGGTGACCACAAAAAGTATTGGTCCTGAGACAGGACAATTATTGCCTAAATCTTGGAAAGCAATTGTAAATTCAGTACCTCAAAGGATAAAATTCCCAGGTGTTATCATGACAAGAAGAGACCTTTATAACCTTTTTTTTTTTTTTTTTTTTTTTTAATTCAGATGCTGTCTTACTACCAGACAGAAGGAAGGCAGCTGTGTGATAGGTATTAACATTTCTATCCAGAAGACCTGGAATATAACCTAGAAGACACTGGTGCAGATCTACTGTGGTAACGAGGGAGAAAGACTGACAAAATTCACAGCCCTCTAACACAGCATGGAGTGACCTGGGCTTGAACATCTTATGGTTATTGTCCAGCAGCCATGAACGTTATTGCAGGGACAATGGTTATGCATCAAAGCAAAATGTAAATGCAAATCCACTTGGTGCACCTAAGTGCAAAGTAAGAAAAACCTGCCAACTTTCCCTAGTTCATATTCAGTTTTGTAGTTCAGTGCTCTTAGTAACCAACAGTAATAAATCTTTGGGTTTAGTGTCAGAGTATCAGCTGGTTCCACAGATCAGGTGAAGAGTGGAGAGACAGTCAGAAAACCAAACCCCCCATTATGCTTTGGCATATCAACTAATATTTTCTTGTGTCACTGAAGGCCTAGGGATCAAATAGCCACTTCTAACATACTCCCATGGTGTTTAAAAGGTCTTGTATCTTCCTTTGCCCTAAGGCAGTGACTGCATTTAACTTGCAAAGTATTTGTTTGGACCATTTTTTCTACCTTTCTTAGCTGAGAAGATAATCCAAATTTTTTCTTAAAACTACAATGGGTGATTGGTTCTCCGGATTCACATTGTAGCTGAATCAATTGTTTCAATTTCAGAGCTGCAGTGCTGTGGCTGGATCAAGGCTTAAAGTTCATAATCAGAATAAACAGCTCATATGACACTGGTAGTGAATGCATTGATTAAATATGACTCCAGTGCTCTCAGTTAATGTTTCACTGACTTTAAACATCTTTTCAAGACTAACATTAGCCAAGCCAAGGTGAATGCAATGGAACAAATTTTTTCCAATTGAACGTTTATGAGCTGCAATACCCGAACCATGGACAAGAGAAACAGTACTGAAATGGTCATTACCAGCCTGGTTCAAAAGAAGTATCTTCCTAAACAAAAGAGTCATTGAACAATGGAATACAGGAGTTCATTTAGCAATATATTTCTATTTGTCCAAAGGTCCTTAATCAGTGATTAAGAGCACAGAAATAAGCTCTGGTCCTGTAAATATTAACATTCAGGGATAGTTTTACACATGCAGAATTCTACAAAGTTCAGTGAGACTCCTGATGTTCATTAAATTTTTTATTGTGCCTATTGCAGGATCAAGCCAGTTGCTCCATTAAAGACCTTTGTTAGCTGTAATAGTGTTACAGTATTGGTATATTTAGATAAGCTGATGAAATTGTAGGAATTGGAAAAAAAAACAACCTTACAAGTGTAAAGCCAAGCAATACATGTATAATTACAAATACTTACTTGTCATAAGGCTGAGAAATTATACTCGCAGTACAAAGCATCAGTTTTATGTGGGTTTATGCAAACAAGTGAAAAAGCTTTATAGCAACCAATATTTCCCATACATTAGAGCACAAATTTCTGTTCTGTAACGCTGGTGAGAGCAGTTTCTAAGGTAGATCATGGAAGTGAATGAGAAACCACAGATACTAAGATCCAGAGTAAATACTGCACTAAGATGGCCAGTAAAGCAACACACTATTTTCATATTTTGTTACATAGCATTTTAGAATTTTCTTTTAATATTTCCAGTGCAATAAATGGATGGCACATGAGTAGCACAGTTTAAAATCACAAAAAGCAAAAATGGTGATTCAGTTTTCAGTCTTCAGGTACTCTCCAATTAGATCACAGGTATTGTTAGCAGGTGTCTACTTGCTCTGTGAATGTCATTCTCATCTAAAACTTCCACCTGTTTCTTTGGCATTTCTGTGATAGGATTCAAAGCCTTATGTCATTAACTTAGATATTGATCTTTAGGGTCTTCAATATATTTTATGGTTTGAATAGTAAATATGTCCAGATTTTGAAATATTATGATCAGAGAGGTAGAAAAAAAGTATTCAGCATAGTTCTTGGCCAAGTAGGATTGTTCCCTTTAGAACATTTTTCAAGTGGTTTATCTTAGCTTAGTTTAAATTACTTTAGAGGGTAAGGCTGCAGCAATTTTCTTAAAAGATAACTCTAGGGTCATCATTAAGAAGCATTCCTAATACTCAGACTCAGTTCCACAGCTTGCTATTACCCCACTTGTCTGAATAACATACTTCCTATCACCCTAAATAATTATCCTGTGTCCCCGATAATCACGGCCTTCAAGTCCCTGGAGAACTCTTATTTTGGTGTCAGTGCTACCTAATTCTACAACTGGCAAGGACTGGCCATGACCAGCAGGCAAGAGAAGGGCTGGGAATACTAGGTCAGATTGAACAGCAGAGGAGTGCTGCTTTTAGCTGGCTCCCGGTGAATGGATAGCTTCTTTAGCAGCTGCTCTCCTGGTAAAAACAGTGACTGCAGTCACTTCCTAATAATAGTAATAAACTTTAGACAAATCCCATATCTGTATGCTGATCAAGGTGTAACTTGTGACTTGAGATGCCAGAAACAACCTTGAGATTAAATAGCAGTACACAAAGAAGACGTGTTTTAACACCTTCTCTGCTCTTCTTTTCCCTTTCTGATTATGATGTGCAATAATCAAAAGAACAAGGATTAAAAAGGAACATAATTTAAATGCCATATTTTAAATGGACCAGCTGGGAATAATACAATTATTCCTCATAGCAAAGTACATGCAAAGCTATTTCCAAATATCTTCCTCAAAAGTCTTTAATTTTTTTTAATCACATCATGGGTTTATGGGAAGGACCGAAAGGAGCTGATTGATGCAGAACTCCATTTCTTGGGGCAGCCTAGGCACAGATCTGCCCTCTGCCTGGGGAAGTCTGAGCACAGAGCAGTCCCGCCAGGCTGGATCTTCAGCAACTTAGTTTGCCTTCCATCAGAAGGTGGGTGAGACAGCAGCTGCAGCCAGAACAGTATTCGTGCACAGAAGAAATTTTCTCACTGGCAATTGCTTTAAGACCATTGAGTATTTACGCTGCTGAAGTTAACACTGGCGGCCCACAGATACAGGGGTTTTAATCTTTTCCTTCTCAGGGTGCACTGTGCATAGTGCAGCTCTTGTACGAGACATCGCCTTATTTTGTGTTTTGTTTTAAAGTGGCATCACAAAGGGAAGTGAATTGATGCACTGCCATTCAAAGAAAGGTACAGTCTGGCAATTGGGAAAAAAAGCACAGGACCAACATCAGTTCAGAGTGGTATACTCTTGGGCTCAGAGAGACAAGAGGGGGATAACTCTAACAGTTATGATAGAAATACTAGCTTCTCATTTCCTTGTCAGATGACAGGAGTCCAAATACACATTTTACCCTTTTGTAAAACATTTCTCATGCTTATCAGCCATTTTCCTTGTGCTCTTGCTCCCGCTGCTCTCTTGACAGACGGCAAACCAGAACCAAGCACAGAAATGGGGCGCAGCCTCACCAGTGATGGGGGAATATGGTTTGCAGGTCGTTATCACTGCGCCGTGCAGCATGATCTATAGGAGTTTGCCTCATGCAACACACAACCAGTCCCTGTCTGATCAGATCGATGCAGGAGCCTGGGGTCCACAACAAAATCATGTGGTCCAAACCTGAGGACCAGGAGAAATTTGTGTTCAGAATCATTATCCATGTCCCAGAAGCACGAGAGTCAAACAAAAAGATTTTTCTGAATGTTTAAATATGTATGTATATATAATAGAAATCAGGGCTGTTTATTGACAGAAACTCTCTCTTTTCCAGTCTTAGCCTTAAAATTTTAGGAGTCACTTTTTTCCCCCAAAATATATTTGTGAGTATGTGGAAGTCAAATGCACATTTTCCAACAGACTAAAGCACAAATTAATTAATTCAAACTTTTTTTTTTAGACTATATTTTGTGCCTATGAATCCTTTCAAGATTTTTGAAAAACACAAAAATAGTTAAAATTTGTGTTGGAAAGAATTTTAGCTTGGAAAAATACAGTCAAAAAAATACTTTATGAAACTTCAAGAGAAGACTATTTGTTCATGCTTGAACAGAAGCAAAAGCAAATGCAACATGGAGTGAACAGACAGGATTTTAAGTCATGTGGGTATGAATATCCAAGTCTAGACAGTTTTCAGCATTAATTATTCCACACAGTTTTGCTTTTCCCTATTGTTTTTTCAGGTGCAACTGTTGAGGATTTAGTCCATTTTTATTTTATTTCTTAATAATGGTGTCAGAAGCCATCCCCTTGACTTCATTCACACACCTTTGTCCTGGCTCATATTCCTAAGGGTAACATGATACAGTCATACTGTGGTTCCTCAGTAACTTCCTCTGAAAGTGCGTATTATTCCTTTCACTTAACTAATGCAACTAATCTCACTAATGACACTTAATGAGCCACACAAGTGTGCCCCAGAGCAGATCAGAATCTCTACTTAGAAAACATAATTCCTTAACAGTCCAACAGTCCTATTTTTTAACTAAAGAGGTAGATTGCACATTTTAAGGGAAAGTATAAATATCTCAGAGCAAAGATTTAAGAAAAAATAAAAGCTATAGCAAGTTCCTAAATTTGAAATAGGGGGCTAAGTAAGTGTCCTGTTAAAATAGCCTTCTATTCAGGTTGCTATGAAGAAATCTTTCATGTAGGATGTCCAGCTCGTGTGCATGGATAGCAATATTCCTTATCTGCATATTTACTGTGTGAACCATAGGTAAAATTATTACTTCCGTGTATATCTGTTTGCATTGCTGCAGCTCCTAAGACAAGGTAGTTATGTTCCAGGACCCCTGCATTGTTAAATGCTCTATAAACATCCAGCACAGCATGTGTAAATGCTGCAGAGTTTATCATGTGAACGTAAAGCAAGAGGTGAGAGAGAGATGGTCTGGTGGAGGAGAACAGTGAAACAGGCACCACTGTTCAACGTGATATGAAGGAGTCATAGCACATCAGCAGCCTCACTTTGCCAACTTTGGGGGGTTTGTTTTTCTTGCGCTTTTTTCCAGACATCAAAGCAAAGGAGTTTTAATGAGGGTCTGAAGGAGAATAATGAGGTACTTTTGCAGATGTCTGCAGGGTGTTCCTCCTCACTCAAAGGGGCAACATGTACAAAGACACTTTGAAAAACAAGTGAGCAATGGAGGTTGGCGTCTTAGTTCTTTTGAAACGAAAGGCCCCGATGCTAACCTCATTTACACTGGTGAAAGCTGTAACTCCTGTGAAGTCAATGAAGTCCCTGTAGCATAAAATTGGTCCTGGATTACAATCTGCCCGAACTGTCTTTCAGAAGCCTTGGCGACCACTGAAATCGTATTCCAAAAATACTTTCAGCTCATTTTTGCGTTCACTTTAAAGTCTCTTTACATCCTTCTGCCACTAAAGAGGGTCTTGACAGTGCATGTTAGTTTGCCAAAAATGTGTAACAGATCTTATTATAAACAAGCATCTGACCACTTCGGTTTTAATATTGCAAATATATGTGTGTGCATGTGTACACAATGAACAAATATGCATATATATGTATATATATATATATATCTATGCACACAGACACACACTTCTATACATGCATTCCTCTGCAGCCTGCTATGGAGGGAGACAACTTTACGTCCTGATTAGAGACAAGGTAATTTTATGTTAAGGAGTAGACACGTTATCTCCTTCCCCAGTTTTAAAATAACTCTCTGTCTGACATATATAATACATTTAGCATATACATGTAGGGAGGATCCCCCAGAAGAAATTCTCTTCCAACTTATGCTAGCATTAGGCATGTTACAGAAGACTTCAGGGAATTAACTTCTTTGGAGTGATTCAACCTTAGATGCCCAACTGTAACAAAATTTGCAGGCCAGTCCCAAAAACTTCTGGAAGCCCAGGGCTCACTAAATTAAGACTCAGATCTCCATGTCCATCATCTGCTCTATGTGGGCTACCTGAACTCAGGCTGAAGTCACACTGCCTGCGTATGCCTGTGGTATTTGATATCACGGCCCTTTTGCAGGGATCTCAGGCTATCTTTTTTAGCCAGTGTGGGTCGTGTGACCCTCCTTGAAGGACAGAAATGACACACAGAACCAGGCACAACTGTCAGGATCTGACCACACAGCAGGTAAAGTTATCATTCCCTCTCATCTGACATATGGGGATGTTCTCCCATGGAAGCATCATTGTGGTGGCCCCAGAGCTGGCCCAAGGGTCCCTTACTAGGAGAGCTTTGTAGACTGGCTATGAATCGGCCTCGTGTTAGTCTCAGGGCTGCTCTTACACCATGGTGTTGCTGCAGGCACTGAGCTATATTGCCTCTCCTCACAGGGCTGATGTGCGATTAGGGCTGGCAGAGGCTCCCAGCACAGTGAGTATGGGTTTGGGGAAGGAAGGTTCTTCACAGGAGAAGCCCTAGCTGTATCCCTTCTCCTTAAGCTCCCAATGCTGCTGTGGTTCTGTTCCCCCTTCCCCACCAGCTCAGTCCAGTGGGAGAGCACCAGGGAAATCAAAAAGCACTGCCTTACTTGGGAAGAGTTTAGGAACTAAAAACTCAACACAAATCCAGTTCTGGGGCCTAAGTATTGCAAAGGACACTGAAGCTAAAATACAGATTTGATTGTGCAGAACTCCAATTGATTTATGGAACACTGTTTTACTTACAGAAAGGAGCTAAAAACAGAGTAGGAAGCCAAAAGTTACTATTCCTCAATGTCTCTCTTTATGTGGATTTATGTTATAAGTTAACCACTGGTACTTTACTCTATAATTAACATAGTACTTGACTACATTTAATTAGAATAATATATATGAGATAAATTCTATATATCTTTTTTCTTTAATATATTAGCAATTCTGCCTTATAAATCATTATTCATTTCACCATTTATGAAAGAGAAACATCAATCAGTTTCAGAAAAAAAGGAATTATTACCCTAATATACAATTTGTAGAATAGCCCAACTACTAGCAGAAAAATAAGTACCAGTTATTCTAATTGCAATAGGATCCTTCCCTATCAGCTTCCCGAACCACCAGTGCCACTTCTGTTTTAATCATTGCATGCAGAGAATGTAGTATGAAATAAATAATGGGAAAAAACAGGATTTGTTTTGCTCTTAAATTTTTGTTGATTTACCAAGGCAGTGGATTTAAAGTGTTTTAACTGTACAGTTACCTCAGTCTGGAGCAAAGCTCTCACTGATGTCAGCTCAATTTATACCCTGCAGAGATCACAATCTGTATACAGCCCATGATTTATAGACCCTCACACTACTTTTCAAATGAGTGGCATGCATGCCATATATTAAAACTATGATCCCAACCAATATGTCTGCAGAAAACTACTGGCTGATATATACATGAGCTTTACTGAAAACAAGTCTGTCTATCATTAAAAAAACCCAAACAACAGAGGAAAACATCATGGGGAGTCTTAGCTCCAGCAAGCACACTTAGAATTCACCAGCTGTATTATAAATTACCAAAAGTTAAGGTGTATCCTCACCTGCTTTGTGTCGTCTTTAAGCAGCCTTTAAGATGTCTATCAGTAACCTCTTTGTGTGGTTTATTATCCAACTTTGGCACAGTTTCTTTCTTGTGACAAATCAGTGTGTAATTTTTGTCATCGTTGTTTGCCCAGAAGGTACCAACTGATGTCTCGTAGCGTATACAGAACTCCACCTTAGCTCCATCTTTCTGGTAAGGAGGCACCAAAGAAATCTTAAAGCAGAACTGATCAGTTTCACTGCCACAAGAATTAGGCATGAACTCTGCGAGGATATCGTAATAACTGAGCCAGTTATTCAGTGTCATTCGAACGTACACCATTTTTTCAAAGGAGACGTTGAGGACTCGTATAATGCCGTTCATACAGGTAATCCCAGGCAAGAACACGATGGACTCCAACAGTACTTTCTGCTCTCGCACTTTTTGCAGAAGTTCTTCTTGTGAAGCAGGTAACGTAAACAGTTGAGAGAAAAAATATTCCTCCTGAGGGAAAGCTTCATCTTCAATGTCATCGTTTTGTCCTGTATTTGGAATTTCCCAGGTATCAAACTCTTTAACGGAAACAAGATCAAACCCAAAAGCATCAGCAAAAGACACTTTTCTTGTGATGGTGGTGGGGGTATCTGCCTCCTCTTCCTCTGAAGAAGCAGAATTCCGCCTTCGGGGAAGTGGAGAGAAACGATGTTTAATGTCAGCAGGTTTAACATCTTCATCCTCTGAAGAGAAATCATTTACAATGGGGACTTCTAATAAGTTACCCCTGCTAACCCGACTAGGTCCTTCAAAAGACTCCATTGGGCTCTCTGATATAAACTGAAAGACAACTGTACAACTAGTAGCAGCTGATATTTGAGACACTGTGACTTAAAATAAGGATTAATGTTACAGTTGACATTGCAAGAAGGGGTCAGGCCTATTAATAGATGCTATGGTGTGTGAGCTATGTTGGCCTGTTCTCCATCTGACAGTCTTAGGTTTTATAATTTCAACGATGCATTTCAAATATTGCATTTCCTATTTTTATGTGGCTCTTCATGCTAAGAAGAAAAATAGTATTTAAAAGCTAAGTTCTTTGCATTGTTAAACTGCATGGCTGGAGCTATTTTTAGACAACCAACTTACGCTGCAAAACAAATTCACCGCGTCACACAAATGAGGAGCTATTCATCTCTGATGAGGCTGTATATGTCATCAGGTAAATAGTTTCTATATTGTAAACTGTTCCTGCATATATTTTCAAGGCCATTTTTTTTTACAATGTTTTCATATATAAGAGTGCCAATGTCGCATTCTGCCCTGGGCTTACACCATGCTAACTCAGTGGGCCAGATCCTAGGTCTATGCCAGCTTTTTCTAGCTTTAGCCATCACAACCTAAATGAACCAAGAATGTTATAAAACACTGAAGTGAGTACGCTGGAGATGAACTTGTAAAGCACCATATATGACTGAATTCACCACTAATTAGATTATGAAATCATCTAGTGCCAGACTGCATTTAACATCATCCAGCCAAATGGAGAGAAAAGCAACTTGCAGAATTAACTCGTGCAGCCAACCCTGAAACATAAACCCTGTGCCACACAGCTGTAAACAACAGGAAGAAACACAGTGCAATGTTTACAGGGTTTCCATCCTTTGTGCGGCCCATCTTCCCGTGACATGAAACAAAACAGTGGCTTCGCAATCAACTTAATCAGTGCGCTTAATCAGTGCGCGTTTAGCTTTTACTTTCATGCCATTCCACGTGTAGAAAGATGCAGTCTGTGGGACAAAGGTCATGAACTCTAAATGTCACCTTTTTTCTTTCATATTGCTTAACCTCTCCTACTTCCCCTGTGTCTCTCTTAAAGAGTAAGTCTACACTATAATCTAATAGCACCGTATGAGCTAAGAAATATAACATTAGCCACATCAGAGACTGACAGCATTGGTGGCATCATCATAGATCTCAGCACAGGCTAGAAACCTAACTCTGCATACACATCTTCCAATGGCTCAGGTCTTGCAGGCCACCTTGAATCCTCTCCCATGTTGTTAGGGTGACACTGGTAACTTTAAACCTGATCAGGGTATGTCCATTACCAGACAACTAGGCAAACCACATCTTACCATGAATCCCTTTTTCTGATGAGGCACCCTCCCACAACATGAGAGTATCTCCAGGTCTTTCCAACACTTCATCTTAACCCCTCAATAGATGTCCCACCTGCTATTGTAAAAATATTGATGCTTCCCTGGTACCATCATACTTTGAGACAATGACATATAAGGAGAGATTTATAAAACAGCTTTCTACCAGTAACGCCTACCACAGCCCATAAACTTCAGGGTTATTACAGATGTTGAGCCAGTACTATACAACGCTGTATTTTTCAACAAAGGACAACAATAAAAGCACTCAAGGTTTCTTGTTTAAAGAAGATGGTAGTGCTGTCCAGCCACATATTCATGAGTGTCTAAGAAAGGAGTGGGAGCTCCAGAGCTCCCCGCACAGAAGAGTCCTGAGTTTTTCTCACTCAGTGGTATCCCATAAGCATCACTTCTGCCTGCTCCTGCTTACTGCTCTGGACATAGCTGCAGAGCTGATTTGCTGCATGCATGTTTTGGCTTTGTATCATGTGAATTAAGTTCAGTTTGGGAAATGAGGCTTCTTGGTGTAATGGCAACTCAATTTCTTCTGTCAACATAATCTAAAAAATATTACTGTAGTAGTTATGCGTACAAGGAGAACTTAGTTATGACACTGTTACCTTAACAGTCACACCTTTTCTGAAAAAAAAGCCATTACCCTTTTTTCATTCTGTGTATTTTCTTACAAAAAGTTTCATAGAAAGGTGTAAATAGGAAGTTAACTTCCCTGCTGGACTCTGGTGGGTCATGGAGGTAAGAGATGCAGAAAAGAGGAGGGCTGCCCATGAAACAAGGGTGTAGCTCTTTTCTAAAGCCTCATCTTCCTCACTGTTTTTGAACACACCAAATTCAAATGCTGAGTCAAGACAAATGGTTTCCAGGTGTTCTTAAGCACTGTTTAGGTAACAGAAGAAACAACATGTAGAAATGAGGAAGACTGCAGAAAGTGAGACAGCTCTATATGGAACAGCTTCTCTATTAAACAGTGCTGTAAACATTACAAGGAAGAACGTCACAGAGTTAGCAGGCTTGGGACTTAATTAAAAGCACAGCAGAGCAACCAAAAGCAATAGCCAAATAGACCTTTAATTAAAAAATACTTGCACCTGCCTATGTTTTTGGCATATCTATTATTAACACTGGCCAGCTGATCTTTCTTGGCCTTAAGTGGAATGAGAGAGAATAAACCTTTCTGTGTCAACTGAAAAACAATTATGTCTTAAGCATGGACTAAAGATGAGCAGTATAAAATCTGGTTCCACTTGGCTTCCTACCAGTGTATTCCCTAGTGCCCTAGAAAACTGCACTTCTTCAGCTGAGAGTGTGAGATGTATTACTTACTTCACTGCTACTAAATAAATCTATTAGGATAAAAACATTTTCTCCTTGCAGACAACACTATTCTAGCTGACTGCTGACTGGTTAGAAGTGCTGAACAAGAGGTAGAAGAAAGATTTCAAAGGTTATATTCTTTAAAAAAAAAACATTGCTGACATATTGCAAGAGGTATTTTGAAACAGCAACTCATTCTTGAAGTATATAGAGCTAAGGAAGAAAGCACAGCATTTCACTTAAGCAAGACTTTCTTACTAAATTCCACATGATTTAAGTTAAGTTTAACTGGGTTGGAAAAAGTCTGAATAGTAAGAGTAGACAGTATGCTTCCCCTACCTCTGATTCTTCTTTTCAGATAAAACTGGACATTGAGCCAGCAGGGTGGTTCTCCTGCTAATGTGAAAGCTTTGCAGACTTTTCAGGCAGTGACGAGATTCCCACAAAGAATAAAGATAAAACAGGGAATTGCCTTACATTTTTTTTCAAGGAAACTTGATGCGGGGAGAGATTTTCAACTTTTCACCTTTTAAGACAGGACTCAGAGGAAAACAACATTTAATTCCATAAATAATATGGAGAAAGGAGGAGCAAGCAAGATGCCCAGAAGTATGGGATGAATATTTTGCTTGAAGGCATATCTGAAAAAAAAAAATCTTTACTTCAGAGATCAGGGCTTTCAGCCCTTCCAAATGTAGCTCTTTTTGCTCACCTTTTTGTCTTCCATTCCCTGTAGAAATTTTCATTACTTACTGAAAAGTTTGTTTATCTGTTCAAGTATGGAGTCACCTCAGTTTCCTCAGTTTCTGAAAACCTGCCCTTAAAATAGAAAACCTTAATAAGATGGTTTTGCTTATTCTTGATTTAATTTGGGTATTTGTAGGCACTCAAAGTCTAGCCTCTATGCCTAGTCCTTCTTTAAAACCCTCTCCATTTACAAAGTTGCTACTAAAATAGCAGAACGGGTGGTTAATGCTATGTTTCTTTGTCAGAGATATGGGGGAAGAAGCATATAGTCCTTGTAACAGAGCACCATTTGTTCTCCAGTCTGCAACTGTAGTGTTCCATAAAAACACAATTCTCAGTAGAAATAACCTAATAATCTATAGAGAATCCAGTATTTTGAATTCAAATCAAACGTTTGATGTTATTATTGTAGGAACCCCTTTAGGCATGACCTGCTTACAGTTGCAGCAACAGAAATGGGCTGATTTGTAATAAATCGTCTAAAGTGCCAGATCACGCATTTCAGAGCTAATCTCAACAGTTTCTGCTATGATTTGGCAACTGTTCAGCTGCAAATAGGGGGTAATTTAGTCATCCAAAGGTTATGAAAAGCAACTGGTAACAGAAAGATGATGACAACTTTGGGATGTGCCAGGCAGGGAATTTCTGGTAGGGATAGAGAAGGTAAAGTAAATGCCTCCAAAAGAAGTCATGGTTGAGACTTCAGACCCAGGAAAAACAATTAGAAGCTCATCATATCATCACTAGGATTTTTGAAGAGCCATGGCTCTTAAAATACCAGGTACATCCCATTCACAGTTGTTAGTGGCCAAGTCCTCTATTAAATCTTGCAAGCAAGTAGGTGGCAATTCTACCCCAACACAGAACTGTTGGGTAACCCATATGCACTATAACATAACATTATGAGTCTTGTTTACTGATGTAAAAACATTGTGGTTACCAGCTGAAACATAGGCTGGTGGATTTGAAAGCCTGAGAAAAGGAGAAAAGGATCATGCAGGATATGAACTTCAGGCTCAGAGGGAAAGGGAACAGTTTAATGGGTACCGCAGTGTTGCACTCTCTCTTTCTTTGCCAGAATTAGCATCTGAAGGAAGCAACCAAGGGTTATTTTCAGAACCCATCAGAGCCTGAAGAACAACATCAACTTCAGTCTCATAAGGCTGAATCTTGAGGCCATTGCTGATGCCTTGAAAAACAGATCTCATTTGGGAATACATATTTTGAACATCAAAAGTGACCCAAAAAAAGGCAATAGGTCGTCTTTCAAGCTTCTACCATATTACTTTGTTTTGCTTTAGAACATATTTAAGCATATTCAAATACCTTCCTTGACTAATCACATGGGATGAGCATCTTGTCCTTAACAGTGTCAGACCTTAGGAGGCTGTGGGCAATGTTCGGTTTGTGCTCTGAGGGTTCCAGCGCACAGCACTCGCTTGCTCTGAGCGGTACTTGCTCCCTCAAGTGGTGTCCTGGGCCATCAGGACCAGCCACGTGCACACTCCGCATGAAAACCAGTTTCACAACTGGGATCAGAAAGTTAATAAGAAAAATGGGGAGCAATTTGTGGGGGTTTGTGCTTTAATTTCACCAAGAATAGGTGCCCTGCATCTACAAAATTAGATAGCAAATTTCACTTCACACAGTATGCTTTTTTAGCACCTAAACCAAACATTTTTTTGTACTAAACACAGCATGTTTGACTAAGTGTAGAACACAGGAACCAACATGTTGGTTTCAATTTGTTCTGCATATCACTGGAGGGTCTAATCCTTTCACAACTCTATCCAGCTACCATCAATTTCTCATTAATCATTATGTTTCAATGGGGAACACTGAAGGGTTTTTTCTCAGATTATATTGGGGTGAGAGGACAACGTCATGAACTGTTTATCTTCATACTTAACATAGTATAATTATGTGGATTTTTTTTTCATTCAGCTAGGACTTGCACCCTGGCTTTTGTAAACACAGGCGGTTCAGTTTTCATTGTTAAGGATGTTGACTTAACAGAGTATAAAATAGGAGTCTGGGTACGTGAAAGCAGCACATTTAAAGTCCAACTTTCATTTCTCCTGCTGGTTACATTCTACGGACCAATTATCCAACTCACTACCTGCAGTAAAATATCCGGACACTTAACATAAATGCTAGACTTTGTGCTGCTATAATGAGTGAAGACTTTTCTGAAAATATTGAAGGAAGTCTAGACATCTGTACAGTAGGAGGAGAAGAAGAAGGAAAACTGGTTCACAAGATTCCACCCCAAATTCCCAGCTCTCACATACATGCCAGAAAGGGTCTTTCTGTGACTGTGGATGAAGCAAGATTTCTGCAAAAACCACCCCTATCTTACATAGCCTTAATTGCAAAGGCAATTCTTTCTTCCCCTACAAATAAACTGAATTTAGCTGCTATCTACAAATACATTGAAGAAAATTTTCCTTTCTACAGGAACAAAGGTCAAGGATGGAGGAACAGTATAAGGCACAACCTTTCACTAAATGATTGTTTCATCAAGGTGGGAAGATGTGAGGATGGCAAAGGAAACTACTGGAGTATTCACCCAACAAACTTCAATGACTTTGTTCATGGGGACTTCAGGCAACATCGAAGGTCCCGAAAGCGAGGGCGTCAAAAAGAGCAAGAGCATTGCCTTGCTGTGAATTATTTCCTGCCATGGGGACTCTATCCTTCCTACCCGGCACCAAATAGGCTTTACCAAACACATTATTTTCTGGATCCTCTATGGAAAATGCTGTATGCTGACAGATGGCAGTTTGTGCATGAATACCAAAAATGGAAAGTAAACAGTGATTTAATCATGGGGAAGTTTTCACCTCTGCTACAGACAGATAAACCACACAGCATTTCTTTGGACCGCTTTTATGGATTTCCTGCTAATTCAGCTATGCAGCAGAATATTTTCCTGCATGTTCAACAGGCTTTCCCTAGTTCACTTTTCTTCTCTTTGCAAAAACAGCAGCAAAGTGAAGCATTCAGACACATCTGTAAGTACTAGAAAGTACTTCAGGTGCAGGAACTTCACAGGCAGCTTGGGACTCTGTCAAGATATAATGTATTAATATATATTGCACAGTTTTGAACATTCATATATGTTTAAAGACAGCAAAAAATCTTACTTACTTATGTAAGGCAGTGATTGCCAATGACTATTGCCTAAGCGTATTAGCTTTGAAGTTATAACAATGAGTACTGTTTTTAATAATTCTTCTAGTCAATGGCCATGCATAGATTACGTAGTGTAATAGTAAATCCATTAGCACTGCCTAATAAAATTCTCTTTAAATTGTCCTATATTAATCATATTACTGTATACTACTGCTCTATTAGATTCAAGTTAATACACATGTACATGTATTTATAACTGAATACTCAAACATGTACACCCATGTATTTGCTTTTATATTACATTAAGTAGGAAGCATTAATAATTTTTCCTTTGTCAGCTACATATGTTTTGAAATGCTACTTGCCACCTTCCATGCTGTTAGAAATACTGAGTTATTCTTCTCTTCACTCAATTTTATATGTTGGTTAGGACTCACTTGGCACTATTATTTCTGATGCATTGTGTTGATCCAAAAATCACTGTACATTTATGTATCTCTAGCAGTTAGGTGGATACTTACTTCTGTTTGAATAAATGTTCAGACAAATAAATATTCCAAGTGAAATAGGATTGCAACAATATCTTCAATATGGTTTCAAGTTCCAATCTGGTTCTTAAATGCATGGCCACATATTAATTAGCGTACTTAAATGATTAGTTATTGACAGCATGTATAATTATGATTTTACTCATTAGTTGGGTATAATACATTTAAGAAATCTTGATTTTTCAGATAATGTCACCTATGCAAAATTGCTTAAGCTTATAACTATACTTTTAGTTTACATGGTCATAGATATGTACATGGTTGCTTACATAGCTATAAAGTATACAATCACTTAAAGTACGCAAATACACTTTTTAAATGTATGTATCTATCCAGCAACCTCATTGTAACAGGAGCTTTTAATCAGGAAAATGTAGCAAGCACTAGGGTGAAAACACCCAGCTTTTGCTAAGTTATAAGCTTTCAGAAAAAAATTGCTTTGAAATATTTTTTTACTGAAAATGCAAATTTGAGTAGAAAAGTCCTAAAGACTCTGCTGTGCCTTAGACACAAACAGCCCTAGCTTGTGGGCAAAACTTGAGACTTGGGGGAAGGAGGGGTTCAGGGACCTCCTCGATGGGGAGACTGAGCTCAGAAAGTGAGGGAGATAACTGGGGCTGGGACAAGGACCCCAAACATGTCGAGCTATGAGAAGCCTGAGGAATACAAACTGTGAATGCCAGGCAATTATAATCAGGTAAGAACAAAAGCTAGCAATAAGAAGAGTCAGGTTTAAGGAGTAGCAGGTGGGAAAAGTCTCTGCCTGCTATAGTTTATGTACTAGAATGCCTGGGATGGAATTTAATACAGTTCTTCAGTTGTCAGCAAATTACTTTAAAGTTACACGAGACAAGTTACTCCTGTTTGTTCTCACTGGCTCCATTAGCTTACTTGGCAAAAGCTTGAGGAGTGCACCTGAGGATATTCCTAGAAGGCCACAATGCCATTTGACTTCATCTTCCCTGCTAAATAAGAGTTGGAGGAGGGGAATAAGCGTTGAACATGAAATTCTGCTTGAGGTAATGTGACCTATCAGCAGGATATTCTTTAGGCTTGGAGTAACCATTTTAGTTTGCTCTGGAGGAAGAATTGCATTTTACCAGATTAGTTACAGTGGTGGAAATGTGGCATGAACCATACTCATGCTTCCAGATCTTCATCCCAGTTTCTTGTGTGAATAAGAGGAACTCACATGCATGAGGAGACATTCTTCTGCTCAGATGGTCAGATTTTATTTGAAGACCACTTTGAAATAGTTTTCATACCACTAGTGGTGCACGTACCATAGTGTGAGAACTCCCATCTTAGACATTTCCAGTCTGATTATATAGCTGTCAGCATGCTTTCTTATGTTTGGGTTTTTTTTTTCAATGTGTTTTAACTTTTTTTTATTTGTATAACACCTGCATGCCACACTGAAGGAGGATTCTTTTCATGTAATGAGCAGCTATTTATTTTGTCCTTATCATTCATTGGATATCTGTGGCTTTCTTACTGTGCATAGTTCAAACACTGCTCTGAAGACAAAATTACCCAATCGCTACTTCATTATTATCTTTCAAAGCCACAATATAATTTACTTTTAAAATATCCTGAGAGACGAGAAACATCTTGAATCATAGGCGTAAAAAGACTGAGGTCAAATGTACACACTCACTTTGGACATCCTGTTTGTGAAATCATTGTGTAGCATTTTGTGTGCTCAGAGTCCAGCTCACAATGCCCTGCCTCTCAGCTCTGAGTATTCCCAGCATTTCCAATGATCCCAAGCAACGAGGAAACCAGTAACCATCTGTGAAAAGTTTGATTTCAATAACTTGACTAGAAATATTGCAGCAGATGAAAGAGAGGAATCCATCTCTCCAAGGCAAACTGCAACTGCCATCATATAGACAACCCTTTTTCTTTCTGTAATCCCCAACCAAGTTCACTAAATACCTTCCAACTTCTGCAGCAAAAAACAGAATTTCTTTATGCAGTTCTAGTTAATCTACAAAATAGGTCTACTTTGGATATTAAATATGGCAAGAGAAAAATAGAGTTTTTCAATACTTAAAGGCAATATTGTAATGCCTTTAACTGAGGTAAGGGCCAAGTTAGGAATGCACAATTTAGACAAGATGCCACTTTTTTCCCATAGCATCTGAAAGCTTGACATAGCAATCTTAATAATGTTTTTCATCACAGCTGAAGGGGTAGGGTTAGTATGTCATGTTGTGATGAAAATGTCAAAGTACTAATTTGCAAACAACTTGAAGTAAAAATTTAAAAGCAATAAGAAACAAATCATGTTGTGTATTTTACCTGAATTCCAACCCCTCAAATCCATTTAGCATATGAAAATAAATAATTTTCTGATCTTGAAATATCATCCTACAATTAGAAAGGACGTTAAATTTCTGATACAGGAAATTACCATTTAATGAGAAGACAGAAAGGTTCTTGAAAATTAAATGGATGAATTACATGCTTGTACAGGAATGTCTGAGGCAGTACATGTGATGTAAGAGACACCCTTAGAAGTAAAAACAACAGATACAAATGTTAAATTACAAAAAAATTGATAGGAACACAATATCCAAAAATTGCATGTTGACAACTTCAGCATTTTCCAGCTGAAATGTTTTACTGGGGTTGATAAAAATGTCAGGAACTCAGAATCTCAGAATTTTGACCATTGCCACCTCTGTTCTGCCCATAAATAAGACAGAGGTCATCTTTTTACAGCAGATCTACTTTGGGAGTACACAGATGAAATGCCAGCATATGACATAAATAGCTGGAATGGAGGTCACGTATGCTTTCATAAATAAATACTGTCAATTTCTCTCCTCTTCTTTTTGCACTAAAGAAAATGACTTCCACACAATGAAATTACGTTTGAACCATACATTTGCTAACACTTCCAATAAACTGTATCTTAATGATGAGCAGTAATAGAGCCAGGCCTGAACATGAGAACCTTTTATTTACATTTTACAGGTGATCATTATAAGTCAAATAATAACAATGCCTTTGCAGTTGACCTTCACCACTTTTTACAAATATTTATTCTAAAAGTTCAGTAAAATGTCTCAGCCTATAAAGCCCAGAACGTCAGTATACAGTTTAATATCCCATAGATTTGCTGCTTGGCCCAACTTCTTACTCTGAGACTTGTCATCTTTCATATTGAAAATAACCACTGTCCAGGAGCACAAATGAAAGCTTTGTAGCAAAAAGAATCCTCCAAGCTGTATAGCCACTCAAACCTATGCACATTCATTTATTCTCACCCAACAGTTATCCATTTCTTGTACTACCTGCAACAGCTCGTAGAAGACAAATCTCCTTTTGGAGGCAGCAGAACACACGAATACCTCTTCCAGAGTGGTGAGGCTTGTATATATGGATGCATGAGGATATGTCAGGTTTGGCCTGTAGTGATACCATGAGGGAAAAAAAACCCAACCATCACTCAAAACCTCCTTTACAGCTGCTTTAATCAGGAACAAGATTATGAAAATAAAAATGCCCCAACCTCACAATGACACAATCATAACAACCTTGATCTATATTATACACCATATAGTGATAATTAATTACAAATTTAATTCCATCTCTGTTAGGAAGGTGTAGTGTTGTGTCATGTCAAATGGATCATGTGGACATGGGTCAAAATACACAATTTTTGTATCCCAAATGAAGTTTTGAATCATTTTGGCCAACACAGACTCCTAACCAGGTGCACTCAAGCACCTGAGAAATGCCCTGGAAGGGCCAGCACAAATGGCTGAAAGCCACCATGGCACCTCACGTACCACCTTGCCATCAGCAGTGTGTTGGCACAGAGGATGTGGCTGAAAGGTCCGACTCTCCTGTGACCTTTAGGGCTGTTACACTCTATGTTTACACTACGTTTAGGCAGGAAGTTGGATATAAACTTCATGAATGGTTCCTCTGCATCTTGCCTGTTCCTCGTAGGACATGGCCATCTGCGTTAACGATTTCATCTTCTCTCCTTCCTCCCTAAATAAACTGTAGTAACATGCAATTCAAGCAGTTTGCTGTTGTAGAAGCCAATTCCATGGCAATTCTAAAAAGAAATAATTAGTGTTACCACATTCTGCTCCAAGCAATTCAAATAACCCAATCTCCTAGTGTTGATGTTGACAGATATGTATGTATTTCTGTGCTGTAAATAGATTAGATTTAGCAATATGTGCTCAGACCAGAATTATTAATACTAGAATAAGAAATCTAGTTTTTAAAATAAGCATTTAAAAATCAAAATATATAATTAAAATACTGTACTGTTTCGAAACCCAACAAATTATAAAAAGTATATATAACAATTCAAAAAAACCCAATATCTTTCTAGCCCAGCATATACAGCTTCACTATAAGAAAAAATATTATTATCCTTCTTTGCTCCTCTTCCATAAAAATTTTGAAGCTGTGCATCATAATCCAGTCTGTTCAAGGCTTTTGGAATTATTTACTAATTCTAATAAACATGCCATATGCTGGGGTTCCTCATAGGACAGTATAACATGAAAATACTAAGGACAATAAAAATGTCTAAATAATCAAGTACAGCAGGCATTACATGCAATTGAAACAGCATATATTCCAGTCTTCCCAACCGACATGGATTACACAAATTAAATTATTTTTCTTTCTAACTTTCAACTTTTTAAGAATGTTTTCATGGCTATTGTTATATGTATATCTAGTAAATAAAATTACTGAAATAGGAAGTTGCAATGGAAAACCATTGTAAGCAGAAATTGTTTTAAATTTGGACATTGCAGAAGGAGTTTGAGAAAAGCCTGCAGACACATTGAAATGGATGTTGTCTGATAACACCTCCTAAAAAAGGTCATGAAAGTATTTTTACAGAGAACATACATAAGATGAACTTCATAATCCAGAAGAGTTTACAATGTTAAAAAAGAAATGCTGCACATGAACTGACCTATTAGTATATTTTCAGTCCAAGACACATTTTAAACAGCTCAGTAGTAAGAAGTTATTGAAATTGATTATCTAATATAAAATGTTTGCAGACATTTGCAGTGTGTGTGTGTGTGCATGTGCATGCAAGCACGTGTGCATGTTTATGAATGCTCAAAATCTCATTCTTAAATGGCTAATAATTTTGCAACAAGTTGAACAACTTTATATAAGAAGTACAACTGGTGTAAAAAGCAAATCAATGATCCTCCAGTATTAATAGCTGGTATGTTTGCTGCCTTCACTGCTCCTCATATTCATGAAAGGGAAGCTAGACATGTGAAGGTAATTATCCCATTATGTTAATAGTACCATCTCAAAGACGAGATTAAAAACTGTAATTCTGTTTAATCCCTGTAGCCTGTGACACAATCAAAGAGAAAAAAAAGTACTGAGAATACAACTTGCAAATCAGAAGTAAAAAATAATGTCATAAAGGATGATCCATCAGTCAAAATCTCTAGATGTATATCTGATTGCTGCAGACGAAGAAATCATTGTATAAAACGTTGAGCACAGGGATCACGGAACAATTCTGAAATGCAAAGCAACAAATTAAACAGCACACAGTAAGAGTCAGAATCAATCAGGACAAAATTTATGCCATGCTTGAAAGCCTTACTAGAATTCATACAGCAATGCTTCAGTTAGTAGATCTTTTGTTAATTGAGATACAACAATACGTACCAAAATTTAGTAAGAAATGGCAGATGTGCTACTAGCTGATAATTACTTTGCAAATCTGAATCAAATAATAGCTTTCTAACAATTAGAGTAATCATAGTAATTTTAAGGGTGGAGAGAACAAGGATGATATCAAGTTTGCAGTATAAAAAACTGGAATTAATACTTGAATAATCTCCATCATTAATCAAGAAATAAATCCATCTTGCAAGTGGATTTCTTGAGAGCAGTTAATAACTGCCATCACACTTTCCTGAGCCTGCAATCCAAATATAGATAGAAGAATGACTGATATTAGTTGTCTGAAAGTGACAATTCCCTTCTGAATATCACCAGAACATGTGACCTGTATAATATGAAGTTTTGAAGTTAAATGATCTTATAAAGAATAATTCAGCAGCTAGCTTGATGACTGCTGTGCATCACAAGCATAGAGACTTAGGTAAACCTGCTGTACTTTAAAGCTGAGAAAATAGTGTTGTTCTGGTGTGTGTATTTATTTAAAGTAAAAATCAAAATTGGGTTTCTACCATTTCAAAGCATTTGACTGCATTCCTAGTATCTCCAGAAGATGTGAACCTCAGTTTGGAGGAACATGCACCACTCAACAGCTCATGGCATATTTCCCAGGCACGCTGGTCTTCCTGCAGAAGCTGCTCCTCTCTGCATTAGAAAGCTATGCAACACAGTCAGTAAGAACTTCACCAGATACTGTATTTTACCACAGCCCAGTGGCAAGGGACAGCTTCCTGCAAGGAGGGAAGTCTGAAATGCAGTCCCTGCTGCAGCACATCCTTCATTATTACTCCAAATACACAGCTGATCAGGGGCCAGAGAAGAGAGATTCTCTGCCTCTCAAGGGAGGTTCGTAGACATACTCACAAAGCCAGATTCTCACTGGTTTTTGTCTTTTCTCTGACTATTTCCTCTGATTGTTTCATACTGCAACCAAAATGGACTATGCAAGACAAAAGACTGATTTACTGGGCACCTCACTTGTGAATGTTGAGGTTGCCGGAAACACTGTAGTTTGTTAAGAGAAGAATCTAAGCAACAGAAAATTAAAAAACCAACCAACCAACCAACCAAAACCAAACCAAACCACAACAACAAAAAAACACCACCAAAAAGCCCAACCAAAACCAAAAACACACCAACCTTCAACTTCGATCATGATAACTCTGAGAATACAAACTGGAATTCCCTCTGTCAAATATATATCACGATCTATTTTTTTTTCCTTAATAGCCTGATCCTTAACATGGAACTCAACTCTGGTTTTTGTGGCAATACGAATGACTGTGAAGGGCAGTAGAGATCAGGCACAATGTACTACAGTGAATACATCATTTTACAGATTCAAAACATGTCTAAATGCATTTCTTAAATCCATTGCCAGTATGCAGTCTGACAAACTCCACAGAGGCCAATGACTCTTTGTACGTCTGGGGTGTCACACATTTCAAACAATTAGCCTGGGGAAAATACATGAATGTGAAAGCCAAGTCCTATCTCTCAGTGACCAGCAGACGTCTATTCATACAGAACGAGAACAGATGAATGAAACTCCGCTGGAAAAAACAAGGTTCTTGGTAAACCTTTGGAATTAACAAAGTAATCTGTTAGCAAACAAAAGCAAAGACAAGTTTCTAAGATCCAACATGCCAGGCCAATTGATTGTTCCCTAGAATGGCAGTTTGATGTATACATGTGAAAAGCAACTGGAAAGGCTAATTTTTCTAGCTGTACTTGAGTAGAATTCTCTCACTTGAAAGACCAAAGGAGAAATATGGCTTAGCATGGCCAGCGGATGTTGCTGTGAATTTATGCTGTTATTTTAAATAGTACTGTTCAGAGGATAAATATTAAAAGTGGAAATAAAATTTCAATTCTACTGGAAAACAGAACTTAGTTTTTTATTTGGTTGGTTGGTTGGGGTTTTTTTTAAGCAAACTAATCTTTTTCTGGAAACTATTACAGCAGCTACTCTGAAAAGCAAAATTACCCCTTTGTCTGCAGGATGGCAAACTTCCCTATAGTATCTTCACAAAATACCTATGAATTGCCTACATTATGGATTGACTCTTCCAGTCAAAGTACATATGCAAACCTATTGCAAAATAATGGTGTCCAGGATTTTACTGAAGGGTGTATACCAGGGACCATATAAAGCCTGACCCTCCATGGCTATGTGAGTGAAGACATGAGGTTCAAATATACTTTCATGCATCTTTATGTTGTGACTTACAAGAGGAGAAGGATTAAATAAAAAGGGTTTGCTGTACCTGCTATGTGAAGCTCTATACTTCCTTAACCATGCAACAGACATGTTCAACATACGAACACGGCTTTTTGGCAAATACATGATCTGACACTTGAAACAAACCATCTCCATTTTCCTAAAAGTGTCAGCACCATCATTTTGAACAAAAGAAGGATTCAAAATGCTTTAGCCCTGTTTCAGCGCAAATTATCTCACAGATGTTTGTTGTCCCAGCCTCTCAGAGATATTTCAGATCTACACAGAATCTTGAAATGGCACTGAATGACACTGATTGATTAGAGGAGTCAAAAAGACACATGTCATGAGGGTAAGAGAAGTAAGAACAGCATGTGTACCGAAGGCTGGTAACAAAAGAATTGCTCACAAGTTTGTAGAACGTGAGTTATTGAGTGTCGAGGTTGATGTGGCTTTCCAGGAATGCTGAAGAGATGCAGGGGAAAACAGCAGCATGCAGATGCACGTTACATAGTGAAGTTTCCCTGTATTTTGTCTCATCAACTGCCTTAGAATCTTTCTGGCCATTTGTGCCATTTTTTCATGCCATGGCAGGACTAGAGTCCTGGTTGCAATGCATCCTTTCTGTGGCAGCTACATGTCCACAAAAGAGGATCTGGGAAGGGGAAAAGCCCTTCTTCCCTCCTCCTTCTTCAATGTCCTTTGAACGGTTGTCTTTGAGAATTTCTCTTCACTTTGGACTTGGAATCTGAAGGCTACATGAGCTTCTATTGTTTCTTCTTTTTTAATATTTTGCAGTTATTACATGGGTGTACAGCACAGCCAGCATAAGGGGAACTGAAAAAACCGAGAACAGGACTTTGGACAAACAAGCTTTTATAGAGATGGAGTCACTGCACTGAGCCTGTGGCAGGATGGAGGACACTTGTTCAGTGGGGAGAAGAGAGAAAATGGGGCAAAGAGGGATGGACTCTGGCAGAAAGTCTGTCCATTCCCAAATCAGCAAGCTTACTCATTCTCCCGCTTATCACAGACTCCATCTGCCTCTCTAAAACCTACTTCAGTCAGGAGGACAGCAGAAAAGAGTGGCAGCGGGAAGAGTGCAGGAGTTGAGCTACTGTGTTCTCATGAAGTTTCATCACTACTTGGGTCCATCATGTCAACAGTGTGAGTCAGGGAACTGGGGACAGTGCTCAGAAAAAGTACTGGCTCACAAAACAGTGATCTGCAGCTCTAAAGGAAAAGCCGTATATTAGATAACGTCACAGCCTGTCAGACCTGTAACCTTTAATCAAAGCATGTGCAGTCATGCTCTTCAGTCCTCTCAGCAGTGATATTCAACTCAAAATTAGGTATTTCCAAAGACAAAAGGCTGTTGGCAATGAGTCTGAAGGGAAGGTGCTAGGTCAATCTTTCTGAGGTCCCAGCTGGGTCTGGGAGAATCAATAGCAGCCTGGTATCCCAAACAGTAACCAAGTTGTGCCTGACATGAGTCTTCTCATGGAGGCAAGTGACACAAGACCGACACAGGAGACAGGCAGGAGACAATCCTTCCGTGCACTGACCATGTCTGAAACAAGACAATGGCTGACACTGGCAGTCTGTGTCAACAACAGTCTAACTAACTGCTCAAAGTCCTTAGTTTTCTCTGAGAACACCTTCATATCCTTTGTTTCAGTAGAGCTCTGTATGACATCGCAGTGATACCTTTGCACTGCCATTTTCTTAGCAACTTCCTCCAGAACGTTTGAGCGACTACCTCTGAATGCCATTAATTCCTTGCCTCTTCTTTTACAAAGAAATTGAGGAGCTGCGAGATGCTCACAGTGCTCTCTCTGGAAGCATAAATATAGGTATGACATACAGATAATGAGCCAGCATTTAATGAGATATAACATCTAGCCACGATGATGATGCAGTAGTAACGATTGCTCAGGTAAACAGGCCTGTTGATCAAGACAAGACAATAGTTTGCAGTGAACATCAACCTCAGAAACCATCAGTCCTAGCTAATTTACTGTAAGATTAAATCTCTGATGACTCCAGTGCAGTAAAAACACCAGACTGATTCTCCAGCTATACCACTGCAATTATACTGCATGGGTATAGCTTTGAACAGATGCAGTTTGTACTGCATGATGAAACTGCACACATAGATAGCTTTCACTCAGACTGTCATAGCGTCACTGTTCCCATTCCTCCAAATTTTGATCACTTGGTTAGATCTATCAGCAGTGGTAATCATCATGGCAAAATTGCAGTGGTGGGTTTCTTTGGTGACATGGTTATTAAACTTTGGAAATAAATGAAAACTCACTGGAATTTCACTAATGGGTTACCAAGGGGTGATTCTAACCTAAAGATAAGAGGCACTGACTGCTATTATCACCATGAAACCATGCAGCCCTGGATTTGGCTTATTTACTGTAAGAATTAGCTTGCCAAAAAAAAGTGCTTGTCAGTCTTTCATTGAAGACTAACGCTGTTGTGAGAAAATCTGAGACAAGCATTACCAACATCTTCACCAAAAGCTATGCACCTTCCTGCAAAATGTAGTATGCCTTAAAGTACTTTTCTGATCCTCCTGTTTGTCGATGAGTTAAGTACATGCTGATTTAAGGATACATTTTCTACACACTTACCTCCCATTTTTGTCATTTGTATGTCTAATCTATGTGCAATGCACTGTTAATTTACCCCGTGGTGTTCCCTTGGAATATAATTTGTATGCATATAAAATATCACTGTAATATCTAGAGATGAAATCCAATGGAAACAGTTTACTGTGAAATCCAGTCTTTGTTCCCTCATTTTTCCACTTCACTGACTGTTGCTTTTTCAAAGTACTTCTAGAGCTCTCTTGCACAACCCTTCATTATACTGCATTATTTCTTTATTTAGGAAATAAAACTAAAAAATATTTTTATACAACCTAATTTCCCATAATTGTTGGGATGATGTTAAGACAGTTTTCCAGGAGAGAAAATGCTAATCGATTTTATTTCAAAACCACATTGAAATTCCACATAAATTGGTGCCAGAGTGCAAATGCTACTCAACTGGGAATGGAGAAGGAGGGAAGAGAAATATATGCCAACTTTCACTTTAATACAAAGGATGTGAGATACATTTTATTTGGATCAAATGCTATTTAGCAACTTAAGCATCTAGAGCACATCTGATAACTTGGGTAAAATGCATCGATTTCTCTATTGATTTTTCAAATACACCCGTTCTATGAGGGAGCTATCACCAAAAGTAGCAAGTGACTCAGCTAATACCAACTCTAAAGTAGTGTGAAGATGTTTACATCTGCAAGGTGGGTCACTGTTGAATTCCACAATACATGGCATTGGTATCTTTCTCTCCTCACTTGCAGCCTTGGAATTTTTTTTCAATATGAATCTTTTAATGCATTTTTCCATTTCTGTGAACAAGTGGCTTTGTTCATAAACTAGATGTACACATGGATTGAGATAGCAAATCCTTTTCCTTCAGTCCCCAAACTGATTCATATTTTGAAATAACACACAGGAGCATATCTAACACCTGTGAATTTCTGGTCAGTTTATTTCCAGGAATAACTCTGAAATTCTCCAATGTTTGTCACTCTCTCTCTGGGCAGTTTGATATAAACAAAAGACAGCAGGAAATTCTTGCACTCTTGAAAACAACAGAATTTCTGCCATTGCCTTCAATGGGACCAGAATTTTATGGGCACAAACAAAACTCACTGCTGAACTCACAGTAAATTTTATTTTGTACTGTTGGATTTAGCCATATGGTCTGTTTTCTTAAATTTAGGTAATCATCACAAAATATGGCTCAGAAATAAAGGAATTTAAGTCAAAGAAGTCTAAAGTATCCAAGAAAGGCAGCCTTGAGTCACACTTAACATTCTAAATATTTGCACACAGAAAGTAGCACTCGAAATACTTTCAGCAGCAGGAACCCAGACTTTATGTTTTAACTCTAAAGGTCCAAAAATAGAGTCTGTAATAAAGAGTATTCAGGGCCCCCATAGTCCTTTAACCAGTTGCCCACGGGATTTTCTGCATGCCCTAACTGTCAAGACAAGGTTGATACTGCTCCTCAGTCACTAATTTCCATGAAGGAAGGGGAAGAACTAAGGTAGGGGAAGAAGCTTTTGCTCCTCTTTGTACAGAGGCATCATGAAATTAGTGGTTGCTCTTACTTCCCCAGCAAGCATCATGCTTACCCCTGGTTTCTCTGTAGGACTTAATGCAGACATAAATGGAGTGGACAGAAACAGTCCAAATTAGGCTCAGGGCGTCCAGATGAAACACTGATGAGGTGGCAAACACCTGATTCTCTTCCAATTCCAGAAATCATAATATGCCCTGAGATTTTTTCCAGGTCCTCTAGTTTTGTAACATTTTAGAAGCAATTCCTAACATCGGGCACAATATTAAGAGAAACGCCACACCCAATGTTTCTAAACGATGCACCCTGAGAACACACGGTTTAAAAAAAAAAAAAAAGAGAATGTGTATTCTGTAAACAGAAAAGCAGACCGAGAAGATGACTTCAGTCTGCTGCACTGCAGGCATCACGGTCTGCCCCGGAGCTCCCCTCGAAGCTGGGACCGCTGGTCGCGATGCAG